>NC_092006.1:12862403-12946615 GCF_044704955.1 Pristiophorus japonicus
TGGAGAGGGGAGTGGGGAGGGAGGAGAGGGGAGGGGGAGAGTGGGTAGGGTGCAGAGGGGAGGGGGAGAGTGGGGAGGGTGGAGAGGGGAGTGGTGGAGTGGGGAGGGTGGAGAGGGGAGAGGGGAGGGGGGAGTGGGGAGGGTGGAGAAGGGAGGGTGGAGAGGGGAGGGGAGAGTGGGGAGGGTGGAGAGGGGAGGGGGAGAGTGGGGAGGGTGGAGAGGGGAGTGGTGGAGTGGGGAGGGTGGAGAGGGGAGAGGGGAGGGGGGAGTGGGGAGAGGGGAGGGGGAAGTGGGGAGGGTGGAGAGGGGAGTGGTGGAGTGGGGAGGGTGGAGAGGGGAGAGGGGAGGGGGGAGTGGGGAGGGTGGAGAAGGGAGGGTGGAGAGGGGAGGGGGAGAGTGGGAGGGTGGAGAGGGGAGGGGGAGAGTGGGGAGGTGGAGAGGGGAGGGGGAAAGTGGGGAGGGTGGAGAGGGGAGTGGTGGAGTGGGGAGGGTGGAGAGGGGAGAGGGGAGGGGGGAGTGGGGAGGGTGGAGAAGGGAGGGTGGAGAGGGGAGGGGGAGAGTGGGGAGGGTGGAGAGGGGAGGGGGAGAGTGGGGAGGGTGGAGAGGGGAGGGGGGAGTGGGGAGGGTGGGGAGGGGGGGAGTGGGGAGTGTGGAGAGGGGAAAGGGGAGGGGGGAGTGGGGAGGGTGGAGAGGGGAGGGGGGGAGTGGGGAGGGTGGAGAGGGGAGTGGTGGAGAGGGGAGGGTGGAGTGGGGAGGGTGGAGAGGGGAGGGGGGGAGAGGGGAGGGTGGAGAGGGGAGGGGGAGAGTGGGGAGGGTGGAGAGGGGAGGGTGGAGAGGGGAGAGGGGAGGGTGGAGAGGGGAGGGGGGAGAGGGGAGAGTGGAGTGGGGAGGGTGGAGAGGGGAGGGGGGAGGGGGAGGGGAGGGGGAGTGGGGAGGTGGGGAGAGGGAAGGGGGAGAGTGGGGAGGGTGGAGTGGGAGAGGGGAGGGTGGAGAGGGGAGGGGGGAGAGGGAGAGGGGAGGGGGGGAGTGGGGAGGGTGGAGAGGGGAGTGGTGGAGAGGGGGGAGTGGGGAGGGTGGAGAGGGGAGGGGGGGAGAGGGGAGTGGGGGAGTGGGGAGGGTGGAGAGGGGAGGGGGAGAGTGGGGAGGGTGGAGAGGGGAGGGTGGAGAGGGGAGAGGGGAGGGTGGAGAGGGGAGGGGGGAGAGGGGAGAGGGGAGTGGGGAGGGGAGGGTGGAGTGGGGAGGGTGGAGTGGGGAGGGGGAGAGTGGGGAGAGGGGAGTGGGGAGGGGAGGGTGGAGTGGGGAGGGTGGAGGGTGAAGAGGGGAGGGGGGAGAGTGGGGAGGGTGGAGAGGGGAGGGGGAGAGTGGGGAGGGTGGAGAGGGGAGGGGGAGAGTGGGGAGGGTGGAGAGGGGAGGGGGGGAGTGGGGAGGGTGGAGAGGGTAGGGGGGGAGTGGGGAGGGTGGAGAGGGGAGGGGGAGAGTGGGGAGGGTGGAGAGGGGAGGGGGGGAGTGGGGAGGGTGGAGAGGGGAGTGGTGGAGTGGGGAGGGTGGAGAGGGGAGGGTGGAGAGGGAAGGGGGGAGTGGAGAGGGGAGGGGGGAGTGGGGAGGGGAGGGGGGAGTGGGGAGGGTGGAGAGGGGAGGGGGGAGGGTGGAGAGGGGAGTGGGGGAGGGTGGAGTGGGGAGGGAGAGAGTGGGGGAGTAGGGAGGGGAGAGTGGGGAGGGGGAGGGTGGAGAGGGGAGGGGGGAGAGTGGTTAGGGGAAGAGGGGAGGCGGGGAGAGGAGAGGAGAGGGGGTGAAATGGGCGAGTTATAACCTACTCGATGGCTCTATAAACGTGCTGAGTTGTGCCGTATGATGTGTTATGATGTTAATAAGCAGTTGTTGAAATGTGCAGCACATGTTGTGTGCTGGGGGGGGTGGCGGGGGGGTGGGGGTTTAATCTGAAAGGCAGCGAGCGAGCTGTGGGCGGGATCACCAGGCTTAATGAGGCAGTCAGATACTTTCCGGGTGAGTCAGAACGCGGCAGCATTGTGGTCTGAGGAAGTTGCTGAATGTGAGCGAGTCATTCGTCATTTATTCTTCCTCCTTTTGCAAATTCCTCACTGTCCGAGACCCTGTGTACCCCACTTGGTATCCCACTCTGTACCCCACTCTGTACCCACTCTATACCCCACTCCGTACACCCACTGTACCCCTTCATACCCCGTCTGTACCCCACTCTGTACCCACTCTGTACCCCCTCTATACCCGCACTGTATTCCTCTGTACCCCACTCTGTACCCCTCTGTACCCCACTCTGTACCCACTGTGTACCCCCTCTCTACACACTCTGTACCCCCATCTGTAACCTCTCTGTGTCCACTCTGTACCCCCATCTGTACCCACTCTGTACCCCCCTCTGTATCCCACTCTGTACCCCTCTGTACCCCACTCTCTACCCCCTCTGTACCCACTCTGTACCCCCCTCTGTACACCCCTCTGTACCCCACTCTCTACCCACTCTGTACACACTCTGTACCCCACTCTATACCCCACTCTGTATCCCCTGTACCCCACTCTGTACCCCACTCTGTCCCGCTCTGTACCCCGCTATGTACCCCTATGTACCCCACTCTGTACACACCTCTGTACCCCTCTGTACCAACTGTGTACCCCCTCTGTACACACTCTGTACCCCCATCTGTAACCTCTCTGTGTCCACTCTGTACCCCCTCTGTACACACTCTGTACCCACTCTGTACCCCACTCTGTACCCCCCTCTGTATCCCACTCTCTACCCCCTCTGTACCCACTCTGTACCCACTCTGTACCCCACTCTGTGCCCCCTCTGTACCCCACTCTATACCCCGCTCTGTATCCCTCTGTACCCCACTCTGTACCCCCACTCTGTACCCCTCTGTACCCCACTCTGTACCCCACTCTGTCCCCCACTCTGTACCCACCTCTGTACCCAACTCTGTACCCACTCTGTACCCCTCTGTACCCACTCTGTACCCCACTCTGTTCCCGCTCTGTACCCCCTCTGTACCTCCTCTCTACCCCCTCTATACCCCACTCTGTACCCCTCTGTATCCCCCTCTGTGCCCCACTCTGTATCCCACTGTGTACCCCACTCTGTACCCCACTCTGTGCCCCTCTGTACCCCACTCGGTACCCCCTCTGTACCCCACTCTGTACCCACTCTGTACCCCTATGTACCTCACTCTGTACCCCACTCTGTACCCCACTCTGTACCCCCGCTCTGTTCCCGCTCTGTACCCACTCTGTACCCACTCTGTACCCCACTCTGTTCCCACTCTGTACCTCCTCTGTACCCCCTCTGTACCCCACTCTGTACCCCCTCTGTACCGCACTCTGTACCCCCTCTGTACCGCACTCTGTACCCCCCTCTGTGCCCCACTCATTACCCCACTCTGTACCCACTCTGTACCCCTCTGTACCGCACTCTGTACCCCTCTGTACCCCGCTCTGTACCCACTCTGCACCCCTCTGTACCGCACTCTGTACCCCACTCTGTACAACTCTGTACCGCACTCTGTACCCCTCTGTACCCCACTCTGTACACCACTCTGTGCCCCTCTGTACCCCACTCTGTACCCCACTCTGTACCCCTCTGTATCCGCTCCCTCTCACTGTACCCCAGTGAAACTGAGGCCCCGTCTGCCCTCTCGGGTGGATGTAAAAGATCCCGGGGCCACTATTGGAAGAAGAGCAGGGGGAGTTCTCCCCGGTGTCCTGGGGCCAATATTTATCCCTCAACCAACATCACTAAAACAGACGATCCGGGTCATTATCACATCGCTGTGTGTGGGAGCTTGCTGTGCGCAAATTGGCATTTCCCACAATGCAACAGTGAGCACACTCCAAAAGTACTTCATTGGCTGTGAAGCGGTTTAGGAGGTCCTGAGATTGTGAAAGGCGCTATATAAATACAGGTATTTCCTCCCTCCCTCTTTCCCTCCTTCCCTCCCTCCTTCCCTCCCTCCGTGAACCCCTGCTCCTCTCGCCACAGCCTGTGAAGATCAGGTGGGCTGGGAGGGTGTTTCCCCAACATACTCTCCTGTAACCAGGAGCAACGTGTCTGGCAAATAAAGCTGGCAATGGTAGAACCGCTTGAACGTAGCACCCCGGGGCGTGGGCTGAGCGCCGCTCACCGGTAATGCTGTAATCAAGCGGGAGAGGAATCCGACGCTTGAATAACTGCAAAACCTGTTGGACTTGTCTGATCTGTGTCCTGGGGCAAATACTTACCCCTCAAGCAACATCACTAGAACAGACGATCATTGTTATTAACGCGAATGCATTTGCTTCAAGGGTTCTTGGCTTAAAAATTCCAGCAACACGTTGCTATTAAGAACTAATTGGTTCATTAGCAAAACGTTTAACGATCACACGACACATTACATGCGACACAACGCGGAGGCCCTGACCTGCCATGAAAACACCAGCGGCAGGTCGGGGCCATAAAAGGAGCAGTGAGGGGGCCTCGGGGAGCAGGGCCTCGGGGAGCAGGGCCTCAGGGAGCAGTGAGGGGGGCCTCGGGGTGCAGGGCCTCGGGGAGCAGTGAGGGGGCCTCGGGGAGCAGGGCCTCGGGGAGCAGGGCCTCAGGGAGCAGTGAGGGGGCCTCGGGGAGCAGGGCCTCAGGGAGCAGGGCCTCGGAGAACAGTGAGGGGGGCCTCGGGGAGCAGTGAGGGGGCCTCGGGGAGCAGGGCCTCGGGGAGCAGGGCCTCGGAGAGCAGGGCCTCGGAGAGCAGTGAGGGGGGCCTCAGGGAGCAGGGCCTCGGGGAGCAGGGCCTCGGGGAGCAGTGAGGGGGGCCTTGGGGAGCACGGCCTCGGGGAGCAGGGCTTCGGGGAGCAGGGCCTCGGGGAGCAGGGCCTCGGGGAGCAGGGCTTTGGGGAGCAGGGCCTCGGAGAGCAGGGCCTCGGAGAGCAGGACCTCGGGGAGCAGGGCCTCGGGAAGCAGTGAGGGGGCCTCGGGGAGCAGGGCCTCGGGGAGCAGTGAGGGGACCTCGGGGAGCAGTGAGGGGGGCCTCGGGGAGCAGGGCCTCGGGGAGCAGTGAGGGGACCTCGGGGAGCAGGGCCTCGGGGAGCAGTGAATGGGGCCTCGGGGAGCAGGGCCTCGGGGAGCATGGCCTCGGGGAGCAGTGAGGGGGGCCTCGGGGAGCAGGGCCTCGGGGAGCAGTGAGGGGACCTCGGGGAGCAGGGCCTCGGGGAGCAGTGAGGGGGGCCTTGGGGAGCAGGGCCTCGGGGAGCAGTGAGGGGGGCCTCGGGGAGCAGGGCCTCGGGGAGCAGTGAGGGGACCTCGGGGAGCAGGGCCTCGGGGAGCAGTGAATGGGGCCTCGGGGAGCAGGGCCTCGGGGAGCAGTGAGGGGACCTCGGGGAGCAGGGCCTCGGGGAGCAGTGAGGGGACCTCGGGGAGCAGGGCCTCGGGGATCAGTGAGGGGGGCCTCGGGGAGCAGGGCCTCGGGGAGCAGTGAGGGGACCTCGGGGAGCAGGGCCTCGGGGAGCAGTGAGGGGACCTCGGGGAGCAGGGCCTCGGGGAGCAGTGAATGGGGCCTCGGGGAGCAGGGCCTCGGGGAGCAGTGAGGGGGGCCTCGGGGAGCAGGGCCTCGGGGAGCATGGCCTCGGGGAGCAGGGCCTCGGGGAGCAGTGAGGGGGGCCTCAGTGAGCAGGGCCTCGGGGAGCATGGCCTCGGGGAGCAGTGAGGGGGGCCTCAGTGAGCAGGGCCTCGGGGAGCAGGGCCTCGGGGAGCAGGGCCTCGGGGAGCGATGTGTAGGCCTCGGGGAGCAGTGAGGGGGCCTCGGGGAGCAGGGCCTCGGGGAGCAGGGCCTCGGGGAGCATGGCCTCGGGGAGCAGTGAGGGGGGCCTCAGTGAGCAGGGCCTCGGGGAGCAGGGCCTCGGGGAGCAGGGCCTCGGGGAGCAGGGCCTCGGGGAGCGGTGTGTAGGCCTCGGGGAGCAGGGCCTCGGGGAGCAGGGCCTCGGGGAGCGGTGTGTAGGCCTCGGGGAGCAGGGCCTCGGGGAGCAGGGCCTCGGGGAGCGGTGTGTAGGCCTCGGGGAGCAGGGCCTCGGGGAGCAGGGCCTCGGGGAGCGGTGTGTAGGCCTCGGGGAGCAGGGCCTCGGGGAGCAGGGCCTCGGGGAGCGGTGTGTAGGCCTCAGGGAGCAGGGCCTCGGGGAGCGGTGTGTAGGCCTCAGGGAGCAGTGCGAGCTGGTGCAGGAGGGTGATGGCAACGAAGAGTGACATCAGCAATTCCAGGTCGGTGATTGGAGCGCGGGCAGGTACAGCGGGAGCGGCGAGGTCGGGGCGAGGGATTGTAGAGGGATGTGATCGGGGCCCAGGGTAGACGTGAGTTCGGGGCCCAGGGGCAGCACGGGCCCAGCCCACACTGTGCGATATGTGGGCGCACTAGGTCCGTGCAGCAGAGCTGGTCTCCAGTCGTCCTGGTTAACCCTTGCCCCTGGACCAAGACCTCGCTCTGTCAAGCCCGTGTGGTGGCTGGTGTGCAACGGTCACCCCACGTTAAAACAATCCACCCGCAGGCAGCTTCCACCCTTCAGGATGTAGTTCGGGATCCGGAATATTAGGTCCTTCATTGAAACACCTGGGAACCACTCCATTTTTGGCGTGGAAGCAAGTCATCCTCGCTTCGAGGGACTGCCGATGGTGATGCCGATAACACATTACCGGTTTGCCGCCATCTATCCCGGTTGGGCCAACTCACCAGCCGCCCCGACTTCTTGCTCCGTTGCGAGGTTGTGGCGACTCATCGCGCAGCCCTGGCATTCCATCCGAGGCCACGCACAGCGCACAGCGGTGCTCTCCTGTAACCGAAGGAGCGACGCGCCTCTGTCTCACCCCAACGGGAAGCGGAGCGCGTGGGATTGCCCTCCACTTCCTGCGAGGGTCGGTAAACCCCAATCTTGCGGCCGGGGGCGGTACCTCCGCACCGACACAGAAGTCCCGCCCCCCGAGCCGGTTACCGCCCAGAATTACACCCGCCCCCCCGGCAACAATTTCTCAATTTATGGATCATAGAATTACAGAAAGTTTACAGCGCGGGAGGAGGCCATTCGGCCCATCGTGTCTGTGCTGGCCGACAAAGAGCCCCCCAGCCTAATCCCACTTTCCCGCTCTCGGTCCGTGGCCCTGTAGGTTACGGCACTTCAAGTGCACATCCAGGTACTTTTTAAATGTGGTGAGGGTTTCTGCCTCTACCACCCTTTCAGGCAGTGAGTTCCACCCCAGACCCCCACCACCCTCTGGGTGAAGACATTTCCCCTCAAATCCCCGCTAAACCACCTCCCAATTACTTTAAATCTGTGCCCCCTGGTTGTTGACCTCTCTGCTAAGGGAAACAGGTCCGTCCTATCCACTCTATCCAGGCCCCTCATCATTTTATACACCTCAATCAGGTCTCCCCTCAGCCTCCTCTGTTCCAAAGAAAACAACCCTAGCCTATCCAATCTTTCCTCATCGCTAAAATTCTCCAGTCCAGGTAACATCCTGGTAAATCTCCTCTGTACCCTCTCCAGTGCAACATCCTGGTAAATCTCCTCTGTACCCTCTCCAGTGCAACATCCTGGTAAATCTCCTCTGTACCCTCTCCAGTGTAACATCCTGGTAAATCTCCTCTGTACCCTCTCCAGTGCAACATCCTGGTAAATCTCCTCTGTACCCTTTCCAGTGCAACATCCTGGTAAATCTCCTCTGTACCTTCTCCAGTGTAACATCCTGGTAAATCTCCTCTGTACCCTCTCCAGTGCAACATCCTGGTAAATCTCCTCTGTACCCTCTCCAGTGCAATCACATTTTTCCTGTAATGTGGTGACCAGAACTGCACGCAGTACTCCAGCTGTGGCCTAACCAGTGTTTTATACAGTTCAAGCATAACCTCCCTGCTCTTGTATTCCATGCCTCGGCTAATAAAGGCAAGTATTCCGTATACCTTCTTAACCACCTTATCCACCTGGCCTGCTACCTTCAGGGATCTGTGGGCCTGCACTCCAAGATCCCTTTGTACCTCTACACTTCTCAGTGTCCTACCATTTAATGTGTATTCCCTTGCCTTGTTAGCCCTCCCTAACTGCATTACCTCACACTTCTCCGGATTGAATTCCATTTGCCACTGATCTGCCCATCTGACCAGTTCATCGATATCTTCCTGCAGTCTGCAGCTTTATTCTTCATTATCAACCCCACGGCCCATTCTAGTATCATCTGCAAACTTCTTAATCATACCCCCGACATTCAAGTCTAGATCATTGGTATATACCACAAAAAGCAAGGGACCCAGCACTGAGCCCTGTGGAACCCCACTGGATACAGCCTTCCAGTCACAAAAACACCCATCGACCATTACCCTTTGCTTCCTGCCTCCGAGCCAGTTTTGGATCCGACTTACCACTTTGCCCACACCAAATTAGGGATTAAGAAGTTTGCAGATGATACTAGAATGGGCCGTGTGGTTGATAATGAAGAATAAAGCTGCAGACTGCAGGAAGATATCGATGAACTGATCAGGTGGGCAGATCAGTGGCAAATGGGATTCAGTCCGGAGAAGTGTGAGGTAATGCATTTGGGGAGGGCTAACAAGGCGAGGGAATACACATTAAATGATAGGACACTGAGAAGTGTAGAGGAACAGAGGGACCTTGGAGTGCAGGTCCACAGATCCCTGAAGGTAGCAGGCCAGGTAGATAAGGTGGTTAAAAAGGCACACGGAATACTTGCCTTTATTAGCCGAGGCATGGAATACAAGAGCAGGGAGGTTGTGCTCGAACTGTATAAAACACTGGTTAGGCCACAGCTGGAGTACTGCGTGCAGTTCTGGTCACCACATTACAGGAAAGATGTGATTGCACTGGAGAGGGTACAGAGGAGATTTACCAGGATGTTGCACTGGAGAGGGTACAGAGGAGATTTACCAGGATGTTGCACTGGAGAGGGTACAGAGGAGATTTACCAGGATGTTGCACTGGAGAGGGGGCAGAGAAGATTTACCAGGATGTTGCACTGGAGAGGGTACAGAGGAGATTTACCAGGATGTTGCACTGGAGAGGGTACAGAGGAGATTTACCAGAATGTTGCACTGGAGAGGGTACAGAGGAGATTTACCAGGATGTTGCCTGGACTGGGGAATTTTAGTGATGAGGAAAGATTGGATAGGCTGGGGTTGTTTTCTTTGGAACAGAGGAGGCTGAGGGGAGACCTGATTGAGGTGTATAAAATTATGAGGGGCCTGGATATATTCAATACAGAGGAGGACTGCAACAAATTACAGGAGGAAACTAATAAACTTGCAGAATGGGCATATAAAGTTCTACATCGATAAACATGAGGCATTACATTTGGGTAGGAAGAATTGGGAGGTCACTTATTACGTGGAGGGTACGAGTCTGGGCGGGGTAGAGGAACAAAGGGATCTCGGAGTACAGATACACATCACTTAAATTAGTGGCACAGGTTAACAAGGCCATAAAAAGCAAACCAAGAACTAGGGTTTATTTCTAGACCGATAGAATTGAAAAGTAGGGAAGTTATGCTAAACCTGTATCGAACCTGGGTTAGACCGCACTTGGAGCACTGCGTACAGTTCTGGTCGCCATATAATAAACTGGATATAGATGCACTGGAGAAGGTGCTGGGAAGATTTACAAGGATGATACCAGAAATGCGAGGGTGTACATATCAGGAAAGGATGAACAGGCTGGGTCAGAGAGAATGTTTCCACTTGTGGGGAAGAGCATAACTAGAGGCCATCAATATAAGATCGTCACCCAGAAATCCAATGGGGAATTCAGGAGAAATTTCTTTACCCAGAGAGCGGTGAGAATGTGGAACTCGCTGCCACAGGGAGGGGTTGAGGTGAATAGTATCGATGTGTTTAAGGGGAGGCTGGATAAACACATGAGGGAGAGAGGAATAGAGGATTATGGGGATAGATTTAAATGGGGAAAGACGGGAGGAGGCTCAAGTGGAACAGAAACGTTGGTATGGACTGGTTGGGCCCAATGGCCTGTTTCTGGGCCGTATATCCCGTGTGATCCTGTGTAATCCTATGTTCCTGTGTGTGGGACCATGTGCCCTGTGACACACACCAATACAAGTGGTGTGACCTCACCTCCTCCATGGCCTGTGGCAGAGGTCAGAGTGTTCACGGGACAGGCACAGACCAGAGCGCAATGTGACCACCACCATTTTTAAAGAGGCCGAAAGGGGTCCTAACCACGAACCATAACCATAACCCTAACCCTAATCCTAATTCCTAACCCGAACCCTAACCCAAACCCTAAATCCGAACCCTAACACGAACTCTAACACTAACACTAACACTAACACAAACCCGAACTCTAACACTAACCCTAACACAAACCCTAACACTAACACGAACCCCTAACCCTAACCCTAACCCAAACCATAACCCTAACACTAACACTAACTCTAACCCTAACCCTAACCCAAACCATAACCCTAACCCTAACACTAACCCTAACACGAACGTTAACCCTAACCCTAACCCAAACACTACTCCAACCCTAACACTAACCCTAACACTAACACGAACCCCTAACCCTAACCCTAACCCTAACACTAACCCTAACACTAACACGAACCCCTAACCCTAACCCTAACCCTAACACTAACACTAACTCTAACCCTAACCCTAACACTAACTCTAACTCTAACCCGAACCCTAACACTAACCCTAACCCTAACTCTAACCCTAACACTAACACTAACACTAACTCTAACTCTAACACTAACTCTAACCCTAACACTAACCCTAACACTAACACTAACACTAACACCGAACACTAACACGAACCCTAACCCCAACCCTAACGCTAACACTAACCCTAACACTAACACTAACACTAACACCGAACACTAACCCGAACCCTAACACTAACCCTAACACTAACACTAACCCTTAACCCTAACCCTAACCCTAACACTAACACTAACACTAACACTAACACCTCACACTAACCCTAACACTAACACTAACCCTTAACCCTAACCCTAACCCTAACCCTAACACTAACACTAACACTAACACTAACACTAACACCTAACACTAACCCTAACACTAACTCTGCTTGTTTACCTAACTCTAACCCTAACACCTAACCCTATTCCTAACCAGATGCACTGTGCACTGACAGTCCTGATCAGGGACATTCATTGCTCCTACTCCAGTGGAGGGGAAGGAATACTGAACATGCCGGGCCATAGGGCCTCCTCTTGGTACTGATCCTCTGTCAAAAGTGCAGAATAAAAGAGGGCTTCGAAGTTCAGACAGGCGGTGAGTCCCGTGTGAGAGCGACTACGAACAAAATCTCTACAACAACTTGCATTTCGATAGCACCTTCCATGTAGTAAAACGTCCCAAGTGTTATCAGACAAAATTTAAGACAAGCCACATAAGGAGATATTGAGGCATTGACCAAAAGCTGGGTCACAGAGGTCGGTTTGAAGGAGCGTCTGAAAGGAGGAGAGAGAGGCGGAGAGGTTTAGGGAGGGAGTTCCAGAGCAGGGAAGAGAAATTAGGTAGTGCCCCGTTTGGGGGCGTTAACAGCCTAGAGGCTGGGTGTTCCTGCGCTCGGGGCTAAAGTCTCGCCCCACGACCTATATTCGGGTTACTGCCCCCGAGAGCAACTAGAGCACAAAATACGGCTTTCCACTTGCTCCGGGGAGCGTGAACGTGATGCTGGGCACCACATGGAAACAGGGCCCTCCCCCTTCATTAAAGTGAAGGGATGAGCTGCCGACCCTGGGGGAGAAACGGGTCCCTCCCTGGACCCATCACCATCAGAGGCAGTCCCTCGGAATCGAGGAAGACTTGCTTCCACTCTAAAAGTGAGTTCTCAGGTGGCTGAACAGCCCAATCCGAGAGCCACGGTCCCTGTCACAGGTGGGACAGACAGTGGTTGAGGGAAGGGGAGGGTGGGACTGGTTTGCCTCATGCTCCTTCCGCTGCCTGCGCTTGGTTTCTGCACGCTCTCGGCGACGAGACTCGAGGTGCTCAGCGCCCTCCCGGATGCACTTCCTCCACTTAGGGCGGACTGGTCTTTGACCAGGGACTCCCAGGTGTCGGTGGGGATGTTGCACTTTATCAGGGAGGCTTTGAGGGTGGTCCCTGTAACGTTTCCTCTGCCCACCTTTGGCTCGCTTGCCGTGAAGGAATTCCGAGTAGAGCGCTTGCTTTGGGAGTCTCGTGTCTGGGGCATGCGGACAATGTGGCCCTGCCCAGCGGAGCTGGTCGAGTGTGGTCAGTGCTTCGATGCTGGGGATGTTGGCCTGGTCGAGGACGCTAACATTGGTGCGTCTGTCCTCCCAGGGGATTTGTAGGATCTTGCGGAGACATCGTTGGTGGTATTTCTCCAGCGACTTGAGGTGTCTACTGTACATGGTCCATGTCTCTGAGCCATACAGGAGGGCGGGTATCACTACAGCCCTGTAGACCATGAGCTTGGTGGCAGATTTGAGGGCCTGGTCTTCAAACACTCTTTTCCTCAGGCGGCCAAAGGCTGCAATGGCACACTGGAGGCGGTGTTGGATCTCGTCGTCAATGTCTGCCCTTGTTGATAAGAGGCTCCCGGGGTATGGGAAATGATCCACCTTGTTCAGTGTTGCACTGTCAGCGGGGCAGCGCTGAGGGAACGCTGCACTGTCAGAGGTGCCATCTTTCGGATGAGATGTCAAACCGAGGCCCCGTCTGTTCTCTCAAATGGGCGTCATAGATCGCACGGTACTATTTCAAAGAAGAGTAGGGAAGTTCTCCCAGTGTCCTAACTCGCACCGAGTCCCACTCACCCATCACCCCCTGTGCTCGCTGCCCCTTGTCCTAACTCGCACCGAGTCCCGCTCACCCATCACCCCCTGTGCTCTCTGCCCCGTGTCCTAACTCGCACCGAGTCCCGCTCACCCATCACCCCCTGTGCTCGCTGCCCCGTGTCCTAACTCGCACCGAGTCCCACTCACCCATCACCCCCTGTGCTCACTGCCCCGTGTCCTAACTCGCACCGAGTCCCGCTCACCCATCACCCCCTGTGCTCGCTGCCCCGTGTCCTAACTTGCACCGAGTCCCGCTCACCCATCACCCCCTGTGCTCGCTGCCCCGTGTCCTAACTCGCACCGAGTCCCGCTCACCCATCACCCCCTGTGCTCGCTGACGGTTAAGCAACACCTCGATTTCAAAATTATCATCCTCGTTTTGAAATCCCTCTATGGTCTCGCCCCCTCCCTATCTCTAACCTCCTCCAGCCCCACAACCCCCCGAGATCTCTGCACTCCTCCAATTCTGCCCTCCTGAGCATCCCTGATTATAATCGCCCCACCATCGGTGGCCGTGCCTTCAGCTGCCTGGGCCCCAAGCTCTGGAACTCCCTCTCTAAACCTCTCTACCTCTCTCTCCTCTTTCAAGATGCTCCTTAAAACCCACCTCTTTGACCGAGGTTTTGGTCACCTGCCCTAATTTCTCCTTATGTGAAGCACCTTGGGATGCGACAGGCGCTATATCAACACAAGTTGCAGTTGTTGTTAACGAGAGAATGAGCAGCAGGAATCCACTGCAAGGCATTTGAATGATTTCCCCTCCCCATTAAGACTGGCCTCCTTCGTGAGTCAGCGGCCAATCTAGAGCGCTTGTGTGTGCAGAGTCTGAGAGTAGTGGCCACGTTCCAAAGGGGAAGGGTGGTCACGGCAGGCTGACACATTCCATTGTGCTCAATCCATTAACTGTTCCCATTCTGCGCCTCCCTCTCACTGCCCTGATTCTATTCATGCCACATCCTTCTTCCTGTTTCTTCCCTCTCAGGGGGCGAGGTAGGGGGGAGACGAACGTTCAGATGTCCCGACGGGGCTGTGCCTTGTAACTGAGCAGCAGGGGCGGGGAGAGGGAGCGGGGTGAAGCTGGGTGGGACAGTCACGTTCCCCACCCCTGACTCACCCTCATCGTCGCTTCCTCTTTCTATGACACACCCTGGTGCTGGGGACTCACGGGTCGGAACGGCCACAGGGTCCCAGATACAGCTCTGCATCTTTGGTAAAGGAGGTTGTAACAATCATTGAACCTCGCCGCACAGGAGGATCCCATTGGGCCCATGGAGCCCGTGCTGTGCCGGCTCTGTGACAGAGCGATCCAATCAGTCCCACTCCCCCCTGCTCTTTCCCCACAGCCCGGCCCCACTCCCCCCGCCCAGTATTTACCCAATTCCCCCGTTTGAAAGTCCCGATTGAATCTGCTCCCACCGCCCTTTCAGGCAGCGCGTTCCCGATCACAACAACTCGCTGCGTCAAAAACACATTCTCCCCATCTCCCCCTCTGGTTCCATCGCCGATTATCGTCAATCTGTGTCCCTCTGGTTACCCACCCTCCTGCCCCCGGAAACAGTCTCTCCTGATTTACTCCTCAAAACCCCTCGGGATAGTGAACCCCTCGATTAAATCTCCCCCTTAACCTTCTCTGCTCCAAGGAGAACAACCCCGGCTTCTCCAGTCTCTCCCAGTCACTGAAGCCCCTCACAGTAGTGTTAATGTAGGGCAGAGTATTAATCAGGAAATTAGAGGTGCATGTAACCAAGGTAATCCAGTCATCATGGGGGACTTTAATAAGAACATCAGAAATAGGAGCAGGAGTCGGCCATTCGGCCCCTCGAGCCTGCTCTGCCATTTAATATGATCATGGCTGATCCGATCATGGACTCAGCTCCACTTCCCTGTCTGCTCCCCATAACAGCTTGTTCCTTTATCGGTTAAGAAACTGTCTATCTCTGTCTTAAATTTATTCAATGTCCCAGCTTCCACAGCTCTCTGAGGCAGCGAATTCCACAGATTTACAACCCTCTGAGAGAAGAAATTCCTCCTCATCTCAGTTTTAAATGGGCGGCCCCTTATTCTAAGACCATGCCCCCTAGTTCTAGTCTCCCCCATCAGTGGAAACATCCTCTCTGCATCCACCTTGTCGAGCCCCCTCATAATCTTGTACGTTTCGATAAGATCACCTCTCATTCTTCTGAATTCCAATGAGTAGAGGCCCAACCTCCTCAACCTTTCCTCATAAGTCAACCCCCTCATCTCCGGAATCAACCGAGTGAACCTTCTCTGAACTGCCTCCAAAGCAAGTATATCCTTTCGTAAATATAGAAACCAAAACCGCACGCAGTATTCCAGGTGTGGCCTCACCAATACCCTGTATAACTGTAGCAAGACTTCCCTGCTTTTATGCTTCATATAATCTGCATATAGACTGGGCAAACCAAACTTGCAATAATAGTGTTGAGGACGAGTTGATGGAATGTATACAAGGTGGTTTTCTAGATCAGTAGGTTGAGGAACCAATTGGGGAACAGGCTATTTTAGATCTAGTATTGTGCAATGAGAAAGGGTTAATTAATAAACTTGTTGGAAAGGGGCCTTTAGGGAAGATTGATCATAATATGATAGAATTTTATATTGAGTATGAAAGTGATTTGGTTAAGTCCGAAACTAGGGTCTTAAATCTAAACAAAGCAAACTACGTAGGTATGAGGGGCGAGTTGGCTAAGGGAGATTGGGAAACTACATTAAAAGGTACAACGGTAGACAAGCAATGGCTTGCATTTAAAGAATTAATACATAATATACAACAAATATACATTGCTTTAAGGCACAAAAATCCCACAGGAAATGTGGTCCAACCCGTGGCTAACAAGAGAAATTTAAAATTAAATTAGATCAAAAGAAGAGGCTTGTAATGTTGCCAAAAAGAGCAGTAAGGCCGAGGTTTGCGAGGATTCCAGAATTCAGCACAGGAGGACCAAGAAATTGATTAAGAAAGGGATAATAGAATATGAGAATAAACTCGCGAGAGACATAAAAACAGACTGAAAGCTTCTATAGGTATGCAAAAAGGTAAAGCTTAGCAAAAGTAAATGGCAGAGAAATTAAACAAATATTTTGTTTCTGACTTCCTGGAAGAAGACGCAAAAATCCTCTCGGAAATTGTGGGAACCAAGAGTCTATCGAGAATTTTAAGAAAGGAGGGAGAGAGAAAGCGGGGAATTACAGACCGGTTAGACTGACGCAGGGAAAATGTTAGTCTATTATTAACGTGGCAACAGGGCAATTAGAAAAGAATAATAGAATTGGGCAGAGTCAACACGGATTTATGAAAGGGAAACATATTGTGTCCCTAACACAGATGAGGCTGCACACAGGGAGGTTAAAGTAACAGTGACCTCAGTCTTTATTAAGACACTCCAGAGTGAGGAACAGGCCTTAGGGGCCGGCTTATATACAGTGCTCCCAAGAGATGCTGGGATCCCTTAATACCTCAGGGGATGCGCTCCCTGGTGGCGGAACATGGGAGTGCATGCTTTACAGATACACAACATCACTCCCACCCCCCCAAAGTCAAAGTGAAAACTATTTACAAGGTGAGGCGGTCGGGAGCCTTTCTTTCCCTGGTGGACCACCTCGGTACAAATGTCTGTTCTGGTGTGTTGGCTGTGCCCTCGCTGGGCTGGCATGTTGTTGGCCCTGCAGGGCTGCTGGGTGAGTCTGGCCTTGCTGGGATGTTGGGCGTGATGGGTTCGATTTCCTGGTCCGGGGTGGTGTCGTTGATCCTTTGGGTGTGTGTTGTGGGCTCGAAAAAGGTGGTGTGTGCTGTGGGTTGTTCAGGGCAGTCTGTGAACCGCAGCCTCGTTTGGTCCAGGTGCTTTCTGCAAATTTGTCCATTGTCTAGTTTGACTACAAACACCCTATTCCCTTCTTTAGCTATCACCGTGCCTGCGATCCACTTGGGACCATGTCCATAGTTTAACACATACACAGGGTCATTCAGATCAATTTCCCGTGACACAGTGGCGCGACCATCGTTTACATTTTGTTGCTGCCGCCTGCTCTCTACCTGATCATGCAGGTTGGGGTGAACCAGCGAGAGTCTGGTTTTAAGTGTCCTTTTCATGAGTAGCTCAGCCGGGGGCACCCCTGTGAGCGAGTGGGGTCTCGTGCGGTAGCTGAGCAGTACTCGGGACAGGCGGGTTTGGAGTGAGCCTTCTGTGACTTGTTTGAGGCTCTGTTTGATTGTTTGTACTGCCCGCTCTGCCTGCCCATTGGAGGCTGGTTTAAACAGGGCCGAGGTGACATGTTTGATCCCATTGCGGGTCATGAATTCTTTAAATTCGGCACTGGTGAAACATGGCCTGTTGTCACTGACCAGTATGTCGGGCAGGCCGTGGGTGGCAAACATGGCCCTCAGGCTTTCAATGGTGGCGGTGGCGGTGCTTCCCGACATTATTTCACATTCAATCCATTTTGAAAAAGCATCCACCACCACCAGGAACATTTTACCGAGAAACGGGCCCGCATAGTCGACATGGATCCTCGACCATGGTCTGGAGGGCCAGGACCACAAACTTAGTGGTGCCTCTCTGGGCGCGTTGCTCAACTGAGCACACGCGCTGCATTGCCATACACAGGACTCTAAGTCAGAGTCAATACCGGGCCACCACACGTGGGATCTGGCTATCGCTTTCATCATTACTATACCCGGGTGTGTGCTGTGGAGATCCGAGATGAACGTCTCCCTGCCCTTTTTGGGTAGCACTATGCGGTTACCCCACAACAGGCAGTCTGCCTGAATGGACAGCTCGTCATTTCACCGCTGGAACGACTTGATTAGCTCTTGTATTTCAACGGGGATGCTGGCCCAGCTCCCATGCAGTACACAGTATTTTACTCGGGACAGCAGAGGATCTTGGCTGGTCCAAGTCCTAATCTGGTGGGCCGTGACAGGTGATTTATAATTTTCAAACGCTTCCATGACCATCAACAAGTCTGCGGACTGCGCCACCATCAACAAGTTTTCAGGCTGCGCCATTTCCACCCCCGTGGTGGGCAATGGTAGCCGACTGAGAGCATCCGCACAGTTCTCGGTGCCTGGCCTGTGGCGGATGGTATAGTTATACGCTGATAGCGCGAGTGCCCACCTTTGTATGCGGACTGAAGCATTAGAATTTATCCCCTTGTTTTCAGTGAACAGGGATATGAGGGGCTTGTGATCGGTTTCCAGCTCAAATTTGAGGCCAAACAGGTACTGATGCATTTTCTTTACCCCGAACACACACACGCTAATGGCTCTTTCTCAATCATGCTGCAGGCCCTCTCGGCCTTAGACAGGCTCCTGGAGGGATAGGCGACAGGTTGCAACTTCCCCGCAACGTTAGCTTGTTGTAATACACACCCGACTCCGTACGACGACACATCACATGCTAGCACAAGTCTTTTACACGGGTTATACAATACAAGCAGCTTGTTGGAGCATAAAATGTTTTTGGCTTTCTCAAAAGCAATTACTTGTTTTTTTCCCCATACCCAGTTCTCACCTTTGCGCAATAATACATGTAGGGGCTCTAAGAGGGTGCTTAACCCCAGTAGGAAGTTATTGAAATAGTTGAGGAGTCCCAGGAACGATGGCAGCTCCGTGACGTTCTGTGGCCTGGGCGCGTTTCTGATAGCCTCTGTCTTGGCGTCTGTGGGCCGAATGCCGTCCGCCGCGATCTTTCTCCCCAAAAACTCCACTTCTGTTGCCACGAAGACGCATTTTGACCTCTTCAGCCACAGCCCTACGCAATCTAGTCGCTGGAGGACCTCCTCCAGGTTTTGTAGGTGCTCAACCCATGAGCAATATGTCGTCCTGAAAGACCACCGTGTGTGGTACCGACTTGAGTCGGCTCTCCATGTTTCTCTGGCAGATCGCTGCAGCCAACCGAATTCCAAACAGGCATCTGTTGTAGATGAACAGTCCCTTGTGCGTGTTGATGCAGTTGAGGCCCTTCGAAGACTCCTCCAGCTCCTGCGTCATGTAGGCCGAAGTCAGGTCGAGCTTGGTGATTGTCTTGCCTCCTGCCAGCGTCGCAAATAGATCGTCTACCTTCGGTAGTGGGTATTGGTCCTGTAGCGAGAAACGATTAATAGTTACTTTATAATCGCCACAAATCCTGACCGTGCCATCACTTTTGAGTACTGGAACAATCGGGCTGGCCCATTCGCTGAATTCCACTGGGGAGATGATGCCCTCGCGTTGCAGCCTCTCCAGCTCGATTTCCACTCTCTCCCTCATCATGTGAGGTACCGCTCGCGCCTTGTGGTGAATGGGTTATGCCTCTGGGACCAAGTGGATCCGCACCTTCGCCCTGAAAAAGTTTCCAATGCCTGGCTCAAAAAGGGAAGGAAATTTGTTAAGAACCTGGATACATGAGGCCTCATCGACATGTGCTAGCACTCGGATGTCATCCCAGTTCCAGCGGATTTTGCCCAGCCAGCTCCTTCCAAGCAGTGTGGGGCCATCGCCCGGGACAATCCAGAGTGGCAGTTCATGCACCGTGCCCTCGTAGGTAACCTTGACCATGGCACTGCCCAGGTCAGTAATAAGCTCTTTGGTGTACGTTCTTAGTTTTGTGTGGATGGGTCTCAGGGCTGGTCTGAGTGCCTTGTTGCACCACAGTCTCTCAAACATCTTTTTACTCATGATGGATTGGCTAGCGCCAGTGTCCAGTTCCATGGCTATGGGTAAGCCATTCAATTTTACGTTTAGCATTATCGGTGGACATTTCGTTGAAAATGTGTGCACCCCGTGTACTTCAGCATCTGCCTCCTCTCTCTGAGGCTCGAAATTGCTTTGATCCGCCATGGACCGATCTTCCTCTGCCACGTGGTGGTTAGCAGGTTTTGCAGAGCTTGCAGCTCGTCTGCAAGCTCATTGGGGGTGCCCCATTGTTCCACAGCTCTTTGAAGCGGCATGAATAGGCTGAATGGAAGCCTCCACAACGCCAACAAGGTGTGAATTGCCTTGCAAACATCCTTTGTTGGGGACTCTGAGTCATCTGGGTCACCTGAGGCCTGCTGGCAGTTGCAGACTCGTGGTTTCTGCCCTGTACATTTCTGCTCGCAAACACAGTTCCAGTTAATTTATGAACATTGCTAGCACTTGTGTGCTGAGAGATTTGTTTGGTGTTATCACTGGTGGACATAAACGCCTGTGATATCGCAATGGCCTTACTGAGTGTCAAAAGTTTTCGTAGGATGGTCTCGTGGCCAATTCCCAGTACAAAAAAGTCTCTAAGCATTTGCTCCAGGTAGCCATCAAACTCACATTGTCCTGCAAGTCGCCTGAGCTCGGCGACGTAGCTCGCCACTTCCTGACCTTCAGATCACTGGCACGTATAGAACCGATACATCGCCATCAGCACGCTCTCCCTCGGGTTAAGATGCTCCTGAACCAGTGTACACAGCTCCTCATGCGACTTATCTGTGGGTTTCACTGGAGCCAGAAGATTCTTCATGAGGCTGTAGGTCGGTGCCCCGCAGACCATGAGGAGGACCGCTCTCCTGTTTGCA
Source organism: Pristiophorus japonicus (assembly GCF_044704955.1). Classification (NCBI taxonomy): domain Eukaryota; kingdom Metazoa; phylum Chordata; class Chondrichthyes; family Pristiophoridae; genus Pristiophorus; species Pristiophorus japonicus. Next base: position 12,882,781 of record NC_092006.1, read on the forward strand.
GCGCTTCCTTCTCCGTCCAGCTTGTTGGCTACAAAGTACTGGTCTAGCCGTTCGACATAGGCTTCCCAGTCCTCACCCTCCGAGAACTTCTCCAGGATGCCCACAGTTTGCTGCATCTTTGCGTTGGATTCGTATACTCGTCGCCAGTTGTTGTGTTCCTGATACAGGTGAGGCTGCACACAGGGAGGTTAAAGTAACGGTGACCTCAGTCTTTATTAAGACACTCCAGGGTGAGGAACAGGCCTCAGGGGCCGGCTTATATACAGTGCTCCCAAGGGATGCTGGGATCCCTTGGGACTTCAGGGGATGAGCTCCCTGGTGGCGGAACATGGGAGTGCATGCTTTACAGATACACAACAAAACCATGTTTGACAAATCTGTTAGAGTTTATTGAGATTGTAACGAGCAGAATACATCAGGGGGAACCAGTGGATGTGGTGGATTTGGATTTTCAGAAGTCATTCGATAAGGTGCTACACAAGAGGTTACTGAACAAAATTAGGGTTCATGGGATTGGGGTAATATATCCCCATAGATTGAGGATTGGTTAACGGACAGGAAACAGAGAGTAGGAATAAACGGCCATTTTCTGGTTGGCAGACTGTAACTAGCGGGGTACCGCAGGGATCAGTGCTGGAGCCCCAGCTATTCACAATCTACATCAATGATTGAGACGAGGGGACCAAGTGTAATATATCCAGGTTTGCTGATGATACAAAGCTCGGTGGGAATGTGAGTTGTGAGGGGGATGCAAAGATGCTTCAAGAGGAGATAGACAGGTTCAGTGAGTGGGCAAGAACATGGCAAATGGAATATAATGTGGTGAACTGTGAAGTTATCCACCTTGGTAGGAAAAATAGAAAAACAGAGTATTTTTTAAATGGTGAGAGATTGGGTAATGTTGGTGTTCAGAGGGACCTGGGTGTCCTTGTACACCAATCACTGAAAGTTAACCTGCAGGTACAGCAAACAGTTAGAGCAAATGGTACGTTGGCCTTTATTACAGGAGGATTTGAGTATAAGAGTAAAGGTGTCTTACTGCATTTATATCGGGCCCTGGTGAGACCGCACCTGGAGTATTGTGTGCAGTTCTGGTCTCCTTACCGAAGGAAGGATATACTTGCCATAGAGGGAGTGCAGCGAAGGTTCACCAGACTGATCCCTGGGATGGGGGGATTGTCCTATGAGGAGAGATTGAGGAGACTGGGCCGATATTCTCTGGAGTTTAGAAGAATGGGAGGTGGTCTCATTGAAACACACACAATTCTGACAGGGCTTGACAGGGTAGATGCAGGGAGGGTGTTTCCCCCGGGCTGGGGAGTCTAGAACCAGGGGGTCACACAGTCTCAGGATAAGGGCTCGGCCATTTAGGACTGAGATGAGGAGGAATTTCTTCACTCAGAGGGGGGTAATTCTCTGCCCCAGGGGGCTTAGGAGGCTCAGTCGTTGAGTATATTCAAGGCTGAGATTGATAGATTTTTGGAGATTAAGTGAATCAGAATTCTGGCTTCACGCAGCCCCTGAGAGGGGGAAGGCACAGCAATGTTCACGGCAGGGAACTCCGTCCACAACCAGGAAGGGGGGCAGGGGAGCCCTTCGCGTGCTGCCATTGACTCCCCTCCCCCTCCCCTCCTCCGCCCCACCCCTCCCTCACCCCACCCCCGCCCCGCCCCTCCCACTCCCTCACCCCTCCTCCACCCCGCCCCTCCCCCACCCCACCCCTCCCCTCCCCCTCCCTACCCCACCCCTCCCCCTCCCTACCCCACCCCTCCCCCTCCCTCGCCCCACACTTCCCCCACCCCTCCTCCACCCCGCCCCTCCCCCACCCTCACTCCTCCCCCGCCCCACCCAACCCCTCCCCCTCCCTACCCCACCTCTCCCCCTCACTCGCCCCACACTTCCCCCACCCCTCCTCCACCCCGCCCCTCCCCCACCCTCACCTCTCCCCGCCCCACCCCTCCCCCTCCCTACCCCACCCCCTCCCTCGCCCCACACTTCCCCCACCCCTCCTCCACCCCGCCCCGCCACCACCCCACTCTTGCCCCACCCCTCCTCCGTTCTGCCCCTCACCCTGCCCCACCCCTCCTCCACCCGGCCCCTCCCCCTCCCTCACCCCACCCACGCCCCTCCCCCTCCCTCGCCCCCCCCTTCTCCCCCCTCGCCCCACCCTTCCCCCACCCCTCGCCCCACCCTTCCCCCACCCCTCCTCCGTTCCGCCCCTCCGCTTCCCTCACCCCACCCCCGCCCCACCCCTCCTCTGTTCTGCCCCTCCCCACCCCTCCCCTCCTCCGTTCCGTCCCTCATCCCTCCCCCATCCCGCTCTCCCCCATCCCATCCCTCCTCCGTCCCTCCCCCACCCCTCCTCCAACCTGCCTCTCTCCCACCCCTCCTCCGTCCTGCCCCTCCCCCTCCCTCATCCCTCCCTCCACTACCCCACCCCTTCCCCCTCCCCCACCATGACCCCATCACCGCCCCACCCTGCCCTCCCCCTCCTCCACTCCATCCCTCCCCCAACCCACCTCCCCCAACCCGCCCCACCCCCTCACCCACCACTCTCTGGGGCCGTTGCTGTTTGAGAACCTGCTGTCTCCCCTCTGAATGTTAATCTGTTCCTTTGAGTCACTGACAGACCGGGATTGAGGCCTGGGCCCACACTCTGACTGTGCCGTTGCAACATTTCTCTATTTTTAGAACTCCCTCAATGGCTCAGTTGTGATTGGTACAGCCAGCGTGCCACAGTGCCAATCAGAGCAGGCGGCCCAGGTTCAAATCCCAGTAATGACCCAATCAGAACAGGAGGCCCAGGCTCCAATCCCAGTAAGGAGCCAATCAGAGCAGGCGGCTCAGGCTCCAATCCCAGTAATGAGCCAATCAGAGCAGGAGGCAGAGGCTCCAACCTTAGCACTCAGCCAATCAGAGCAGAAGAGCCAGGTTCCACTTCCAGTAATGAGCCAATCAGAGCAGGAGTACCGGTCTCCAGCCTCAGCAATGAGCCAATCAGAGCGAAGGTACGATCGGGCTCCAGCCCTGCCTGTACTCGGTCAGTGGGTGCTGCCTTGCCCCCTCTGTGCCCTGGGGTAGAATGCGCCCAGCGTGGGGATAAACCCTCCCAGTCTGACACCGTGCTCGAACACCCACAGGGAGACTGAGCATGGGCTGAGGGAGTGGAGGGCAGCCAACATCAGCTGGGCCTGTGTGGGGGAGGGGAGAGAGGCAGGGTCTGGTTGGACCGATTCCTGGAGGCATCATCACATGACTTCCAACTGGCCCCACCCCACTCTCTCGCCATTGGTTGGCCGACATGTCAATTTTCACGGTGCCCCACTCCCCCACTCACCTGCCATTGGTCGACCGGCGGGTCAACCCTCCCGTTGCCCCGCCCCACTCACCCGCTATTGGTCATCTGCCACGTCAATCCTCACAGTGCCCCGCCCCCACTCATCCACCATTGGTCGGCCGACATGTCAATCTTCAACGTGCCCTGCCCCACTCACCCGCCATTGGTCGCCCGGCGGGTCATTCCTCACGGTGCCCAGTCCCACTCACCCGCCATTGGTCGCCCGGCAGATCACTTCTCACGGTGCCCAGTCCCACTCACCCGCCATTGGTCGCCCAGCGGGTCACTCCTCACGGTGCCCCGCCCCACTCACCCGCCATTGGTTGGCCAGCATGCCAATCCTCATGGTGCCCCAACTCATGGCCAATTGGAAAGTCTCTGTGTCCGCTGATTGGATGGTCCTTGACTGTCAATCAAAGAGCCCTTCTCACCCCAACCCCCGTCCCATATTTTTATAACTAATAAACGGAAGCGTTCAAAGAATTTAAAAAATACACAATTTATTGAGTGCCCCGATGATCGTTCCCCTGGGCGCTGCTCATAAAGTGTCCTGAAAATGAGTCTTTCATTCCTGGAGACTTCAAGCCATTCTTGGAATCTCTCGGGTGAAGTCATAATCACAGCACGGAACAGATCCCTATTTAGGTGACATCCTGCCTTACAACCATTTGCTAATCTGCACATTTGTGGCAGTGTTCCACGAGAGTCCATGCACGGCAATGGGACAGTTCTGGAGAATGTTACCCTTCATCACCATCAGAGGCAGTCCCTCGGAGTCGAGGAAGACTTGCTTCCACTCTAACAGTGAGTCCTCAGGTGGCTGAACAGTCCAATCCGAGAGCCACAGTCCCTGTCACAGGTGGGACAGACAGTGGTTGAGGGAAGGGGAGGGTGGGACTGGTTTGCCGCACGCTCCTTCCGCTGCCTGCGCTTGGTTTCTGCACGCTCTCGGCGACGAGACTCGAGATGCTCAGCGCCCTCCCGGATGCACTTCCTCCACTTAGGGCGGACTGGTCTTTGGGCCCAGGGACTCCCAGGTGTCGGTGGGGATGTTGCACTTTATCAGGGAGGCTTTGAGGGTGGTCCCTTGTAACGTTTCCTCTGCCCACCTTTGGCTCGTTTGCCGTGAAGGAGTTCCGAGTAGAGCGCTTGCTTTGGGAGTCTCGTGTCGGGGGCATGCGAACAATGTGGCCCTGCCCAGCGGAGCTGGTCGAGTGTGGTCAGTGCTTCGATGCTGGGGATGTTGGCCTGGTCGAGGACGCTAACGTTGGTGCGTCTGTCCTCCCAGGGGATTTGCAGGATCTTGCGGCGACATCGTTGGTGGTATTTCTCCAACGATTTGAGGTGACTACTATAAGGGCTGGTCCCGGGGGTCAGATTGACCTCTGACCCACTTGAGCGGTTTAAATCGCTCCCACCCCCTTGGGTTCTGGGTTTATTTGGGGGATGTGATAAAGTGCAAAGGACAACTGGTTGGGTGCAAAAGAACTTTGACTTTATTACAGACAAGAAAACACAAAGTCAAACTTATAATCACTCTAATAAAGAGCCACGTTGGCTGTGGTCGGTTGCTGCTGCGATGGCGAGGTTCTTCCTTCCTTCAGGACTTCAGGACTTTGAGGCTGGAGAAGTTAGTTTACAACTGTCGCGTTGGTTTCTCTCCTTTCTTGATGACATCAGCGTGGTCTCAGTTGTATGGCAAAGTGTGTCATGAGGTAGTAGAAACCTTGTAGCTACCTAGCAACCTAACCCCTGTTAAAAACAGGGGCCAGTTATACGGTTTGAGCTGTTCTAATCTTTGCGCCAAATCAGTTCAGAAATCTTTGTTTAAATTTGGCGGGCTTGACTTTTTGCAATATTTTGGCGGGCTCGTTAAAAGTTAATCTGTCTTGGGTGGGTTGCATTTCTAAATCTATTTCCTGATGGAAATATTAACTTGCTAATCGCAATGTACTTTTGTGCTTGGCTTTTCACATACAGGCTGCAGTGGGCCCTTTGTTCTTATTCATGTTGAAGATGGCTCTTCTCAGTTTGGGTTGATGGCTGGCCATCTCTGAGTTATTGTTGTAATGTAAATGTCTCTTGTGGAGAAGGGTTTTCGAATGTCCATTCCTCCAGACAAGTTAACTTAGTCTCAACACCCAGACAGTTCCAAAAATCAAGTGGGCTTCTTTAAGTCCGCCCACAGACTTGAATTTGTCTTTTAAAAGTCCAAATTTCGATTAAAGTTCATAATATCTTCCATAGGCACTTTAGGATTTCAAACTTGCCGGTAGATAGTCCCAAATTAAATTTCCTTTCGAATGAGCCCAAACACTGTGGGGGTTCTGGTGAATTTTGCATCCTTCAGTCCCCCCTGTTGACACACCATACTCTTGAGTGTCAATCAAGGTAAGCAAAATTCCTGATCCCGAGAGTCAACCAACTAGCTAAACATTACCCTGCATCCCCCGTTGAAATGCCATGCAATTTACAGGCGAATACAATTCGGTTACAGCATCGAGGGGTTACCATGCCCCTCCTTGACTCGGTTTTCACAGTAAAATAACGGTACATAGTCATACACATTTTAAGTTCAGTAAAAATAAAGGTACATAGTCAAACACATTTTAAGTAACACTCTTACAACACTCGCAATGTTGCGGTTTACAGCAGATAAAATCAAACACAAATTAAACATGGTAATACGGTGTCACCCCACCCTGTGCGATTCCCCAGTTCGGCCAAGGAGCGTACAGCATCCTTTGGTGCCTGACTTGACGGCCTCTGCGTTTCACTCGGCAAATGAGACACCATATGTCATGTATGTAACCACAATGTAACACCACTGTATTACTGTATACACACAACCTAGATGCACACCTTGACCACAAGGGGTGAACTTGTGGGAGACACTCCTTACCTAATCACACAGGTATATAAAGGGAGGTCCCACGCAGGGTCCTCTCTTGTGGCGTGCTGTGAATAAAGAGTTGAGGTCACAGAGTGACCTTGTCCCCAGAATGTGCCTCGTGTGGTTTCATACTGTGGAGTAAGGACCTTACATTGGCGACGAGAAACGGGAATTCACGACCCACGAGAATGGCCACCGGTAGCACAGAGGAACGGGACTATGTTGGGGAAGACTGGGACGATTTTGTCGAGAGACTTCAGCAAAGCTTCGTTACGAAAGAATGTCTGGGGGATGCAGCGGCCGACAAGCGAAGGGCTCATCTCCTGACCAGCTGTGGACCAAAGACTTACGCGCTCATGAAGGACTTACTGGCACCCGAAAAGCCGGCGGACAAAACCTTTGAAGAACTTACCAAATTGATCGGGGAGCACCTCAAACCATTCAACGAACCCCGAAATCGCGAACTACCGCTAACTGACCAGAAAGGATTGGTAAGCATAGTCCCTGCCTGCCCTGGAGTCTAACCGAGCTAGGAATAGGGATTGGGAGGTGGGAGGTATTTTACTGTAACCCCCTTTGAATGTGTAATGTATTGTTCTTTATCAGAGTGATTATAAGTTTGACGTTGTGTTTTCTTGACTGTAATAAAGTCAAAGTTCTTTTGCACCAAACCAGTTGTCTCTTGCACTTTATCACATCCCCCAAATAAACTCAGAGTCTAGAACCCAAGGGAGTGGGAGCGATTCGAACCGCTCAAGTAGGTCAGAGGTGAACCTGACCCCCGGGACCACCCCTTACAAAATGGCGACCGCGGCAGGACTCTGGTACAAGGGGTGTAATGTGGAGAGTGCTGGTTTGGGGCAAAGAACCAAGATGGAAGAAAGGATTTCCTCCTACGTGTATAAGAGAGTGAATGTCACTAAAGAATGGGTGCTTGGTCTATTGCGTGCTGAGCGTCCGGCTGATGCTGCAGCCCAGTGGACAGTAAGCAAGGATCACAAAGAAGCAGTAGAGAAGGCAATTTGGTTGGTGTGTCTACAGCGACAGGTCCAACTCCTAGATAAAGCCAATGAAACATTACAGGCAGAGTTATGGGAATGTGCACTGAACTACCAGGAAAGGGCTATGGCAGAAGAAAGGTTATCAGGAGAACCCCGTAAGCGAAAACAGGAAAGGACCCAGATAATGGAAAGGTTTAAAAACAGTCAGGACTATTTTCAATGTCAGGTTACCGAGGCCAAAAATAATGAAAAGTCACTGAGGGAGGAAAGCACTCGCCTCACCCTACAAGTAAAAGAGCTCCAGGAAAGATTAAAAGATGTGCAGCGTATAAAGTCGCTAGCACTAATGGGTTTGAATCGGGAGATCATGCTCCCTGCCAGCAACAAATTAAAAGTTTAACCCTTGCTCTGCCCAAGGCAAAAGACATGGTATGCCTAGTAAGCCCGGGTAGGCCCCAGGTAAACCTGGAAGAGAAGGAAGGAACTACCTGGCCACCACCTGTGGCACCGGTGACTGCACCGGTTCAGCAGCAGGACGGGCAAATCAGTTGTGAGGCGGACAGGGATAGTGAACCACCACCACCTGTAGCACCGAGTTTCAGCTCGGCTTGGCCACAGGGAGGAGAGGGAGGCGAGCCAGAACAGGGAGAGCCAGAACTAGGGTCAATGTGCCCGGTCCGGCAACAGACGTTTGGCCCGCCCACCACTGCCAGGGGTCCAGGGCCCCTGGAAAGTCAGTTTGTGGTCCCCCACACTCCCCACCAGCTTAGGGCTATGATAAGCCACCTGGGAAAGCTAACTCCAAAGGGAGACCCCTTGGTTCACTTTGTCATGTATGTAACCACAATGTAACACCACTGTATTACTGGATACACACAACCTAGATGCACACCTTGACCACAAGGGGTGAACTTGTGGGAGACACTCCTTACCTGATCTCCCAGGTATATAAAGGGAGGTCCCATGCAGGTCATCTCTTGTGGAGTGCTGTAAATAAAGAGTTGAGGTCACAGAGTGACCTTGTCCCCAGAATATGCCTCGTTTCATGCAGTAGAGTAAGGACTTTACATTGGCGACGAGAAACGGGAATTCACGACCCACAAGAATGGCCACCGGTAGCACAGAGGAATGGGACTATGTTGGGGAAGACTGGGACGATTTTGTCGAGAGGCTTCAGCAAAGCTTCGTTACGAAAGAATGTCTGGGGGATGCAGCGGCTGACAAGCGAAGGGCTCATCTTTTGACCAGCTGCAGACCAAAGACTTACGCGCTCATGAAGGATTTACTAGCGCCTGAGAAGCCGTCGGACAAAACCTTTGAAGAACTTAGCAAATTGATCGGAGAGCACCTCAAACCAGCGAGCAGCGTACATATGGCCCGACACAGATTCTACACCCACCGACGTCGGGAAGGACAGAGCATACCGGACTTGTGGTGGACCTCCGGCGTTTGGCCAGCCTCTGTAAGTTCACAGACGCCTGCAGGGGGGAGATGCTAAGGGACTTCTTTATCGAGGGCACGGGTCACGCGGGAATTTTCCACAAGTTAATTGAGACCAAGGATTTGACCTTGGAAGCGGCGGCGTTGATGGCTCAAACTTTCATGGCGTGGGAGGAAGAGACGAAAATAATATACGCGGCAATTCTGCCTCTAACGCGACGATGGATCAGGAAGTCAACATCATCAATGCGACTCAGAGCCCTGCAGGCAGGCAGGGGCAGTCCGACACTCCTCAGGCAGCAATAGACCCCAGAGTAGGACTTCCAACAGAGACAATGGCAGGCTGAACGGACATTCACGCCATCACAGTGGACAATGCGGCCCGGGATGGGGCCATTGACACCCACTAATAGGGTACTTAAGAGCAGTCAAAGGGACAGTCAGCACGGAATGCCTGGCCATAGTCCCTATGTTCCCAACAATGGAAACTTTAACTCATGCTGAAGGTGTGGGGGAAACACTCAGCTAGATCTTGCAGATTTCAACAGTTTGTTTGCAGGAACTGCAATCTCAGTGGCCACTTAGCTCGAGTGTGCAGGAAGTCTGCAACCAGACTAATATATGAGGCGGATGAACCAGAAGAGGGTTCTTTGAGGCAGGATGACTTTTGGGGCAAATCGATGGACGCCGAGGTTCAGCGGGTCCATGTGGCGAATATTCACAGTTCATACACCAAAACGCCACCAATGATGATGAGGGTTTTATTAAACGGTATCCCAGTACGCATGGAGCTGGACACTGGGGCCAGCCAGTCACTCATGGGCGTTCAGCAATTTGAGAAGCTATGGCCACTTAAAGCCAGTAGACCCAAATTAGCACGTGTTGAGACACAATTATGGATTTACACTAAAGAAATCATTCCGGTGCTAGGCAGTGCAATGTTGGCTGTCACACACAATGGGTTAGTGAATCGGCTGCCACTCTGGATTGTCCCGGGCAATGGTCCCGCACTATTGGGGAGGAGCCGGTTAGCCGAGATGAACTGGAAATGGGGGGATGTTCACGCAATGTCATCTGTGGAGCGAAGTTCGTGCTCACAAGTCTTACAACAATTCGATTCACTATTCCAACCTGGCGTCGGGACTTTCAAAGGCACTAAAGTAGTGATACACATCACCCCGGACGCCAGGCCAGTGCACCACAAAGCCAGAGCGGTGCCGTATGTGATGTGGGAAAAGATCCAGAGCGAATTGGACCGGCTGTTGAGAGAGGACATCATCTCACCTGTTGAATTCAGTGACTGGGCGAGCCCCATCGTTCTTGTCTGAAAAGCGGATGGCTCTGTCAGGATCTGTGGCGACTACAAGGCCACCATCAATCGGGTGTCCCTACAAGATCAATACCCCCTCCCGAGAGCAGAGAACCTCTTCGCCACGCTGGCAGGCGGCAAGCTGTTCACTAAGTTGGATCTTACTTCAGTTTATATGATCCAGGAACTGGCCGACGAATCTAAACTACTGACCACCATCACACGCACAAGGGACTGTTCGTTTATAACAGGTGCAAGTTTGGCATTCGATCAGCGGCCGCGATTTTTCAACGAAACATGGAAAGCCTGCTCAAATCCTTACCTGGAACAATCGTATTCCAGGACGACATCCTCATCACGGGTTGAGACACCAAGGAACACCTCCACAACCTGGAGGAGGTGCTACGCCGACTGGACCGGGTAGGCCTGCGACTCAAGAAGTCTAAATGTGTGTTCTTAGCTCCTGAGGTTGAGTTTCTGGGCAGGAGGGTTGTTGCAGATGGGATTTGGCTCACCGAATCCAAAACAGAGGCGATTCGACGAGCACCCAGGCCCTGCAACACATCGGAGCTGCGTTCATTCGTGGGACTGTTGAACTATTTCTGGAACTTTCTGACGAACTTGAGCACGTTGTTGGAGCCGCGAACGTGCTCCTGCGTAAGGGTTGCGATTGGTTTTGGGGGGACTGTCAAGAACAGGCTTTTGATCGGGCGCGGAACCTGCTTTGTTCAAACAATTTGTTGGCCCTGTACGACCCCTGTAAAAAAATTGGTTCTGACATGTGATGCATCGTCCTATGGGGTTGGGTGCATGTTGCAGCAGGGCAATGCTGAGGGCCAACTCCAACCTGTGGCTTATGCCTCCAGGTCGCTCTCTCAAGCAGAACGGGGATATGGGATGGTCGAGAAGGAAGCGCTTGCATGTGTCTATGGTGTAAAAAAAATGCATCAGTACCTCTTTGGTAGGAAGTTTGCATTAGAGAAGGACCACAAGCCATTAACATCCTTGTTGTCCCAACACATCAGCCCGCATACAGCGATGGGCTCTCACGCTGGCTGCTTATGACTACACCATTCGGCACCGGCCCGGCACTGAAAATTGCGCTGACGCGCTCAGCAGGCTTCCACTGGCCACCACTGAGGGGGCAGCGGAGCAAAGCGCTGAGATGGTCATGGCTGTCGATGCCTTTGACAGCGCAGGCTCCCCCATCACAGCCCGCCAGATCAAAATCTGGACAAACAGAGATCCCCTCCTATCCCTGATTAAGAAATGTGTTCTGACTGGGGATTGGGCGCCTGCACACGGAGCATGCCCTGAGGCGGTCAGACCGTTCCACAGACAGATGGATGAGCTCTCCATCCAAGCCGACTGCCTACTATGGGGCAGCCGGGTAGTTATGCCCCAGGAGGGCAGGGAGGCATTCATCAGGGAACTCCACAGCGAGCACCCAGGCATTGTGCTGATGAAGGCCATTGCCCGGTCACACGTTTGGTGGCCTGGAATTGATTCAGACCTGGAACACTGTGTTTGCAGGTGCACGACGTGTGCCCAACTGGGTAATGCCCCTAGGGAGGACCCGCTCAGCCCGTGGCCCTGGCCCACCAGGCCATGGTCACGCATTCATGTTGACTACGCGGGCCTGTTCATGGGAAAGATGTTCCTTATCGTGGTAGATGCGTACTCGAAATGGATCGAGTGCATCGTTCTGAATTCATGCACATCATCCACCACCGTGGAAAGCCTACATGCGATCTTTGCAATCCATGGCTTGCCGGACATCCTGGTTAGTGATAATGGCCCATGTTTCACAAGCTACGAATTCTAAGAGTTTATATCGGACAATGGCATCAACCACGTCAGGACTGCGCGTTCAAGCCGGCCTCCAATGGCCAGGCGGAACGTACAGTCCAAATCATTAAGCAAGGTATGCTCAGGATTCAAGGACCCTCCCTACAATGCCGCCTATCGCGTCTCCTGTTGGTCTATAGATCCCGACCACACTCGCTCACGGGGGTCCCGCCCGCAGAGCGACTAATGAAACGGACACTCAAAACTCGGTTGTCCCTCATTCACCCAGTCCTGACCGACATAGTTGAGAGCAAGCGCAAGTCACAAAACGAGTACCATGACCGTAATTCGAGGGGGAGATGTATAGAAATAAATGATCCTGTATTCGTCCTCAATCACGCCATGGGGCCCAAATGGCTTGAGGGTACTGTAATTGACAACGAGGGGAATAGGGTCATTGTGGTTAAACTCAACAATGGTCAGATATGCCGTAAGCATCTGGACCAAGTTAAAAAAAGGTTCAGCCTCGACCTGGAGGAACCTGAAGAAGACCATGAGATGGAGCTTATAACACCGCCAGTGAACGAGTAACAAGAGCAATCAGAAGAATGCACAGTCCCTGCGGTCAGCCCGGACAGGCCGGAATCACCACGGGTGACAGACACTCACGTCAGTGTCCATCAACCAGAGCCCCAACTGCGGTGCTCCACGAGGGAGCGTAGACCACCTGAAAGACTAAACCTATGATCCCAATAAGACTTTGCGGGGGGGGGGGGGGGGTGATGTCATGTATGTAACCACAATGCAACACCACTGTATTACTGTATACACTCAATCTAGATGCATACCTTGACCACAGGGGGTGAACTTGTGGGAGACACTCCTTACCTGATCTCCCAGGTATATAAAGGGAGGTCCCACACAGGGTCATCTCTTGTGGAGTGCTGTGAATAAAGAGTTGATGTCACAGAGTGACCTTGTCCCCAGAATGTGCCTCGTGTGGTTTCATGCAGCAGAGTAAGGACTTTACACCATAAGTAAAGTATAATCGCGAGTTGACAAATAACTAAAGTGTGGGAAGCGATTGGGATCCAGACTGGGATCTCTATATTTCTGAAAAGGTCCCACCAAGGCGGAATTGTGATCTCGAGAATCTTTTTCCCAATCTCAATCTGTTCTCGAGTGTAGAAGTGTTTTTGTGAGAGAATTACGGCTTGTAGCAGAGCGGTAAGATGTTCGGGTAGACGGGGAATCGCATAGCCAAAATGTACAACCTAATCCTGCAGGTTTGTGATGTTTTCCTTCACAGTAAGGTGGACAGTGGAGGTTTCAGGAATGGGGACAATCCGTTCCTGGGCCACTTGAACTGGTGCCTCAGGTTTGAAGCAAAAATTGCTGTCACTGACCGGACACCAGAAGTGTCCATGTTGGTAATGGGGTACACTGGTGGTGACACAATATGTGCCACCCCCTGTGTATGCTACCTGTGGAGGGACATGGTCTTTTGTCATTACCACCATGGTGCAGTTAATAGGCTGTGCGCCAGCAGCTTTAAACCCACATTGTGACTTTGAATGGGCACTCAAGTACTGGGGACACAGTATTACGTGTGCACCCCGGCTCCAGCACCCGGAGACGTCAGTACCTGTTACAGCGTGCCCCCACTTTATGACATAGGCTGCAAAACGAATGTGTACACCTCCCTGAATAACTCCAATGTTCTCCACCCGGTATACCGGTGCGGGTCGGGCTGTCCCACCCATGACCGGCATCCTTAATACTATTCCCATAATAGTGTGGTTAGATTTCCCACAGTCGACTGGGACAGGGTCGGCTTCAGAGGCTAGGCGGAGCTGGCACGGGCTTAGTGAATTGCTGTACGGGTGGAGGGCTGCGAAGTGCTTGTTCCTGATCCAAGAGGGGAGTACGCCTTGTTTTAAATCCTCCAGGTTGTTGCGGCCCTCGCCCAACAACCATGCCCCATACAGTACGCACACCTCGTTCTGTGCAGCCTGGTCCGAGCGTTTTATCCTCCCGTACGAGTGCATTCACTGTCTGTACAGCTCAACCACAATTTCTTTTAAATGGACAGTCATAGCCTGGTCCTCGTGTAGTTCTGAACCTACTACTGTGTTTTCTTGTTTCAGGATTTTTCTCAATTGGGTCTTTAAACCATTTATCTGTGTTTGCAGTGCTATGTCATCTAGGCTATTTATGACAGAGAATGCTGTATTGTAGGTGGAGAAAACGTTGTTTATGATTCCCCTTCTAGGTCTCCCTGAGCCCACGGTGTCCCTAGCGATTAGGGTGCATAGGTCTGCTTTGTCTACATTTCCAAAGTCTATCTCATAACATTTCTTGAACATGTCTCTAAGTAGGGCCTGGTATAGCAGCTCTGTTTCCTTCGGACACCATGCAGGCAGGTGTACCTCGGTAAGGTTTAATATTACTGAAGCTACCGCTAATGTACCCCTGATATAACACCTTTTCAGTCGGTACCAATACTAATCCATTCCCAGGTCCCTTGGTGCTGGTAAGACACCTTTCTATTACTGTGTGTATTGTGGGCAGGGATTTCTTAATGTGTGCTCTTAGTTGGGTGGTGTTAATTGGGAGTGGGGAGTGTGAGACCGCACACCCGTGTAGGCTAGAATCCCACCCCATCCCTTCCCCTTCATCTTGCCATTGCCTGGCGAAGGCGATCGATCTGCCTGCGGGACAAATACTCTCTGATCCCCACATGCAAACATAAGTTCCTTGTTCGGATTCCCACCATTTGTCTCAACACACTTTTACTCCTCCCCGTGTCCCCGTGATGGTGCGGTACGTATCATTACCGAGTCTTTCCCAGTCCGGTTCCTGGTCCCATGCGTCCTTGCTGAGTTTCCTGAGCCACCACCATCTCCCCAGGGGAATGTTCCCTTTGCAAGTCAAACACACACGTTTCCCCTCTGTAACACTGACTCAGGCAGCAATGATTCGTATCTGGGGGCATGGAACTGAGGCCTCCCCGTAGGTAAACCCTTCCTGGCTGGAGTAGCGGGTAGAATTAGATCCCAGCCACCCTGGCCATCTCCCCTCGTGGGCGTAAACGGCGAGTTCTTCCACATCTCGGGGGCCACCCCCGGCGGTTACGATCGGTGCTCTCCCTCCTGAACACCGGTAAATGAGGGATTCTTCCACCTGTCCTCGGTCGATGCTGCTCATCCCTATCAGGGCAAGCAGGAGCAGGACCCTTCTCATGCTGCTCTCTCTCCTGTAGGGGCACATAAAACAGATTGTCTCGCCCTGAGAAAGCTCTCTGGCTGGACAAAGGTGAGCGAGTTCCAGATCGGGTTCTCTTCCTTTCAGACATAGTCTGGTCTTTAATCGACTGGCTGTCTTATTCACTTCCTCGTTGACTGATGTCTGCTTCTAACTTTTATCTCACAGCCGTTTGGTTTGTTATCTCACCGGTGCTTCCCTAAATAGTTAGATTCTTCTTACTCCCGGGTATTACCCGGCCTGTGCTTATTTTAATAGCTGCACAGGTAGATTCTTTTCCTTACCCCAGTAACTAATACATATACACTTATCATTACACAGATAATCTTACACTACTCTAAATTATTCACTAAACATTCCTAAATTCACATTGCATTATATATATACATCTGCCACCTGTCTCCGGATGGCCAAGTTAATTCCTGCCTTCTCTCTTTCTTCTTTTGCCTCTGGTTTTCCAGCGGGGCTGGTAGTAGATCGGCCTGCACCACAGAACCTGGAGTGTCCTGACCGGACGTGGGTTTCAGTCCCACACTATCGGGGCAACGTCCCCTCCGGTGCTGCAGCACACCGCTCCTTTGAGGGTGGCTGCCTGGTTCGTTCCATCCCCTGGGGGTTCTGCCTGGTCGAGGGCCACGGGCTGGGGACTCCCACTTGGTGGCTGGTCCATCGCTATCTCTTCTGTGGGACCTCGTTGCCCGAGGCTACCGGCTGGGTGTCACTGCTCGTGGGCTGGTCTCTGACCTTGGGTGCCCTTTTGCGGCTGGTCCCTTTCCCGGGGCTGAACCATTCAAATTGGAGCGCTGGTGACCACGGAGCCTTTGGCCGTGGTGTGCGGGGAGTCCTTCTTAAGGCTCCGGCTGCTGGGGGTGCCTCTGAGTCCCAAATGATTGGGGAGACAGCCCCTCCAGTGACACAGTCCATCACCCCTCGAGGTACAGTCTGTGGGTCTGTCCCATCCCCTGTGGGATTACCACAGTCGGGGGCTGCTGGCTGGGGGTCCCTGTCTTTAGCACGGTTTACAGTTTCTGGCTGTCCCTTACATTTAGCTGCTGCCCCGGGGTTGAAAAGTTTGCGCTGATTTATGTGGAACCACTTTGTTCTGCGGGGCAATTTTATGGCACCGACCATGGGGCTTGCCTTGTCCACAATGTGGTACGGTCCCATGTACAGTGCCTCAAGGACCCTACTCTAGCATAGTTCCTCACCGTGACCTGGTCCCCTATCTCCCACTCGTGGTGTTTGCGGGGTTCGAGCAGCAGTCGGTTGCTCCGATGCTGTTTTCCCATGTTGTTAGCAGCCTGCCAGTGAATCTGTTTCAGGTGTTCAAACAGATTCCTGACAAAGCTGTCCCGGTTCGTTTCCCTAAGCTGACCTTCCGTGAGTCCCGGGGCTAACACATGGGTGAGGGTACAAGCTGGTCATGAGCTCGTACGGGGAGTACCCCGTGCTCTTTGACTGGCTGGCCCAGATCTCCATGAGGATCAGTGGTGGGACCTCTATCCACCCCTTGGGTGAGTCCCCTGTCTCTTTATGCAGCCTTTCTTTGATGGTGCGGTTTAAACGCCCCACAGGCCCGGATGACTGCGGGTTGTGGGCGACATGCCATTTCCCTTTGATGCCGAGCACCTTAAGGGTCTCCTGCATCACCTGCCCGGTGAAGTGACTCCCTTGGTTGGACTCCATGTGTTGTGGTAGTCCCCATTGAGAGAACACTCCTCTGACCAGGATAGATACATAGAAACATAGAAAATAGATGCAGGAGTAGGCCATTCGGCCCGTTGAGCCTGCACCACCATTCAATAAGATCATGGCTGTTCCCAGGGCAGTGGCTGTTCAGCATGGGAAGGCTTCCACCCATTTGGTGAATACATCCACCAATACTAGGCAGTGCTTGTAACCTCCCTGGGCAGTGGGTAGGGGTCCTGATGTAATCGGTTTGGATCAACTGCCAGGGTCCCTCTACCCTCCTGATATGTCCCATAGACACCTTTCTTTTCTGGGGGTCGGGGTGTGTTGGCCGCACACACCAGACAGCTAGCGCAGAACTCGCGGACATCTTCCCTGAGTCCTGGCCACCACCCTGCCTGTTCTACTCGTTACCAAGTGGTCTCAGGTCCGGGGTGTCCTGCTCCTGGACCCTCGTGGGCCAGCTGGAGGAATTCTCTCCGGTGTTGTTGGGGTACTACCCATTACTGCCACCTGAACAGCATGCCTTCTTTAATGGCAATTGCTGCGGTGCCGTACGGGCCGTCTATCCTTTCCCCTTTAGCTAGCGTGTTCAGGACAGTATTGAGGACGGGGTCTGTAAGGTCCTTACTCTACAGTATGAAACCACACGAGGCACCTTCTGGGGACAAGGTCACTCTGTGACCTGAACTCTTTATTCGCAGGACTCCAAAGACAGTGACCCTGTGTGGGACCTCCCTTTTTAAACCTGAGTGATCAGGTAAGGACCCATTGTGGTCAAGGTGTGCATCTAGGTTGAGTGTATACAGTAATACAGTGGTGTTACGAGATACACACAGTAACACCACAGACATCACCTCCCCCCACAAAGTCTTATTGGGATCATAGGTTTAGTCTTTCAGGTGGTCTACGCTCCCTCGTGGAGCACCGCAGTTGGGGTTCTGGTTGTTGGGCACTGACGTGAGTGTCTGTCACCCGTGGTGATTCCGGCCTGTCCGGGCTGACCGCAGGGACTGTGCATTCTTCTGATTGCTCTTGTTGCCCGTTCACTGGCGGTGTGGTGAGCTCCATTTCATGGTCTTCTTCAGGTTCCTCCAGGTCGATGCTGAACCTTTTTTTAACTTGGTCCAGATGCTTACGGCATATCTGACCATTGTTGAGTTTTACCACAATGACCCTATTCCCCTCTTTGTCAATTACAGTGCCCTCAAGCCATTTGGGCCCCATGGCGTGATTGAGGACGAATACAGGATCATTTATTTCTATACATCTCCCCCTCAAATTACGGTCATGGTACTCGTTTTGTGACTTGCGCTTGCTCTCAACTATGTCGGTCAGGACTGGGTGGATGAGGGACAACCGAGTTTTGAGTGTCCGTTTCATTAGTCGCTCTGCGGGCGGGACCCCCGTGAGCGAGTGTGGTCGGGATCTATAGACCAGCAGGAGACGCGATAGGCGGCATTGTAGGGAGGGTCCTTGAATCTTGAGCATGCCTTGCTTAATGATTTGGACCGCACGTTCCGCCTGGCCATTGGAGGCCGGCTTGAACGCGCAGTCCTGACATGGTTGATGCCATTGTCCGACATAAACTCTTAGAATTCGTAGCTTGTGAAACATGGGCCATTATCACTAACCAGGATGTCCGGCAAGCCATGGGTTGCAAAGATCGCACGTAGGCTTTCCACGGTGATGGATGATGTGCATGAATTCAGAATGATGCACTCGATCCATTTCGAGTACGCATCTACCACAACAAGGAACATCTTTCCCATGAACGGGCCCGCGTAGTCAACATGAATGCGTGACCATGGCCTGGTGGGCCAGGGCCACGGGCTGAGCGGGGCCTCCCTGGGGGCATTACCCAGCTGGGCACACGTTGTGCACCTGCGAGCATAGTGTTCCAGGTCTGAATCAATTCCAGGCCACCAAACGTGTGACCGGGCAATGGCCTTCATCAGCACAATGCCTGGGTGCTCGCCGTGGAGTTCCCTGATGATCGCCTCCCTGCCCCTCTGGGGCATGACTACCTGGCTGCCCCATAGTAGGCAGTCGGCTTGGATGGAGAGCTCATCCATCTGTCTGTGGAACGGTCTGACCTCCTCAGGGCATGCTCCGTGTGCAGGCGCCCAATCCCCAGTCAGAACACATTTCTTAATCAGGGATAGGAGGGGATCTCTGTTTGTCCAGATTTTGATCTGGCGGGCTGTGATGGTGCCAAACGGGCACCTGTTATAAACAAACAATCCCTTGTGCGTGGTGATGGTGGTCAATAGTTTGGATTCATCGGCCAGTTCCTGGGTCATATAGGATGAAGTGAGGTCCAACTTGGTGAACAGCTTGCCGCCTGCCAGTGTGGCGAAGAGGTTCTCTGCTCTCGGGAGGGGGTATTGATCTTGTAGGGACACCCGATTGATGGTGGCCTTGTAGTCGCCACAGATCCTGACAGAGCCATCTGCTTTTAGGACGGGAACGATGGGGCTCGCCCAGTCGCTGAATTCAACAGGCGAGATGATGCCCTCTCTCAACAGCCGGTCTAATTCGCTCTGGATCTTATCCCGCATCACATACGGCACCACTCTGGCTTTGTGGTGCACTGGCCTGGCGTCCGGGGTGATGTGTAGCACTACTTTGGTGCCTTTGAAAGTCCCAACGCCCGGTTGGAATAATGACTCAAATTGTTGTAAGACTTGTGAGCACGAACTTCGCTCCACAGATGACATTGCGTGAACATCCCCCCATTTCCAGTTCATATCGGCTAACCGGCTCCTTCCCAACAGTGCAGGACCATTGCCCGGGACAATCCAGAGCGGCAGCCGATTCACTAACCCATTGTGTGTGACAGCCAACATTGCACTGCCTAGTACTGGAATGATTTCTTTAGTGTTAGTCTGTAATTGTGTCTCAATACATGCTAATTTGGGTCTACTGGCTTTAAGTGGCCATTGCTTCTTGAATTGCTGAACGCCCATGAGTGACTGGCTGGCCCCAGTGTCCAGCTCCATGCGTACTGGGATACCGTTTAATAAAACCCTCATCATCATTGGTGGCGTTCTGGTGTATGAACTTTGAATATTCGACACATGGACCCGTTGAACCTCGGAGTCCATCGATTTGCCCCAAAAGTCATCCTGCCTCAAAGAACCCTCTTCTGGTTCATCTGCCTCATATATTAGTCTGGTTGCAGACTTCCTGCACATTCGAGCTAAGTGGCCACTGAGATTGCAGTTCCTGCAAACAAACTGTTGAAATCTGCAAGATCTAGCTGAGTGTTTTCCCCCACACCTCCAGCATGAGTTAAAGTTTCCATTGTTGGGAACATAGGAACTATGGCCAGGCATTCCGTGCTGACTGTCCCTTTGACTGCTCTTAAGTACCCTATTGGTGGGTGTCAATGGCCCCATCCCGGGCCACATTGTCCACTGTGATGGCGTGAATGTCCGTTCAGCCTGCCATTGTCTCTGTTGAAGTCCTACTCAGGGGTCTATTGCTGCCTGAGGAGTGTCGGACTGCCCCTGCCTGCCTGCAGGACTCTGAGTTGCATTAATGATGTTGACTCCCTGATCCATCGCCGCGTTAGAGGCAGAATTGCCGCATATATTATTTTCGTCTCTTCCTCCCCCGCCATGAAAGTTTGAGCCATCAACGCCGCCGCTTCCAAGGTCAAGTCCTTGGTCTCAATTAACTTGCGGAAAATTCCCGCATGACCGATGCCCTCGATGAAGAAGTCCCTTAGCATCTCCCCCCTGCAGGGTTCTGTGAACTTACAGAGGCTGGCCAAACGCCAGAGGTCCACCACAAGTCCGGTATGCTCTGTCCTTCCCGACGTCGGTGTGTGTAGAATCTGTGTCGGGCCATATGTACGCTGCTCGCTGGTTTGAGGTGCTCCCCGATCAATTTGCTAAGTTCTTCAAAGGTTTTGTCTGCCGGCTTTTCGGGTGTCAGTAAGTCCTTCATGAGCGCGTAAGTCTTTGGTCTGCAGCTGGTCAAAAGATGAGCCCTTCGCTTGTCGGCCGCTGCATCCCCCAGACATTCTTTCGTAACGAAGCTTTGCTGAAGCCTCGCGACAAAATCGTCCCAGTCTTCCCCAACACAGTACCGTTCCTCTGTACTACCGGTGGCCATTCTCGTGGGTCGTGAATTCCCGTTTCTCGTCGCCAATGTAAGGTCCTTACTCTACAGCATGAAACCACACGAGGCACATTCTGGGGACAAGGTCACTCTGTGACCTTAACTCTTTATTCACAGGACTCCAGAAGTGATGACCCTGTTTAGGACCTCCCTTTATATACCTGTGTGATCAGGTAAGGAGTGTCTCCCACAAGTTCACCCCTTGTGGTCAAGGTGTGCATCTAGGTTGTGTGTATACAGTAATACAGTGGTGTTACATTGTGGTTACATACATGACATATGGTGTCTCATTTGCCGAGTGAAACGCAGAGGCCGTCAAGTCAGGCACCAAAGGATGCTGTACGCTCCTTGGCCGAACTGGGGAATCGCACAGGGCGGTCGGCGACAGCAGCAATGGTGGGTGCACAGGCGGGGATGTTACGGTGAGTACTCGATAGTCCACCATGGCTCTCCAGGAGTTGTCCGATTTCTTAACCGGCCACAATGGAGAGTTCACATGGGTAGCTATTGGTCTCAATACCCCCTGTTTAACCAGAGAACCCAAGGCTGTTTCCATGTCTGCCTCCGCCTCCCGGGGGAAGTTGTACTGTTTCTGTGGTCGGGTCATGGGGTCCCCATCTATGCTAACCTCGACCCCGTTTATTCTCCCACGGTCATGTTTTGTGAGTGCCAAAAGCTGCGAGGTTTTTCCTCACATAATCTTGGTATTCTACAGGGTGTTACTGACCAGTGTTTCAAGGTCGTAACCCTCCTTTGGTTTCATGGTGCACACCGTCCCTTTTCCCTGTTTTCCCAGGATAAGCATCACCGCACTCTCCTGTCCCGTACAGACTGATCCCCAAAGACAGTGGTTTCTTAAATCCACTAGGATCCCATGGCCGAGGATGAAGTCAGCCCCCAGGATCCCTCTCTCTTCCTGCTCCCACTTCATCAGGACACAAGTCCACTTCGTGTGGAGTGTACCTCAATGAATGGAGAGCGGAACGGAGAATGAGTCAGTCTGTTCAGTGCCTGTGAAACCCACCAAGCTGTAGGGGACTCCGTTAGACAGAGGTGAGGTGGTGGGGTTAGCTGCATAGACAAGGGTGCTTGAGGTACCGGTGTCCAGCAGGTAAGTCCCTTTCACCTTTTCCACTTCCATCTGTACGGTCGGTCTCCCCCACGCATCTTACTCGAGGGAACACAGGTGACCAGGTTGTGCCTGTCCTAGTCACGGTTTTGGTTGGGAGGGGGCAGGTGGGATTTCGATACCAGTGGGGGTGGCTACCTTCCCAGGACCATCTAACATGGCTCGGAGCGCAGTTAAAAAGGTCTCAAACGAGTGGGGAGGGGACTGGTTTATTTGTCTCGGTCTTTTGGGCCGGGGCTGGAGAACTCTTTCCTGCGCTATTCTTCCAGGGATTTCTACAATCCTTTCTCCAGTGCCCACTCTTTCCGCACCCGAAGCAGGTACGTTTTGTATCGGAGGGGTTACCCCCTCGTGGCCCCATTCCCTCTTGTCTTGGTTCGGTCGGATTTCGTGAACCCTTCCCTTTTGTGGGGGCTCTTCTGTCTCTCTGCCATTTCTGTAAGCTAGGGTCAGTTGCCTGACCACTCCCTGTTTGGTGGCTTGGGGATCTCTGGGGTCGAACCAGTCCTCAGCCTTGGTTCTTATTCGGGGTAAACTGTTAGCTACTCAGCTTCGGAGCCAGTGTGCTAACTCGTCTGGGCTTTAGTTTTCTCTGTCTATGTCCCCACTACAGGCGCTCTGGTACACCGGCCACAGTCGGTCTGAGAAAGCCTGTGGGGTTTCTCCTGTGAGCTGCACCGTTTTCTCTACTCTAGAGAAGGGACTCCCGTCATTGCAGCCCATAGCTTCTAAAATGTCTCTCTGGACGGCAGCAAGTGTTTTCTGTCCACTTTTGCCCTCAGTAGAGAGGGACTGGTACAGTTTGCTGTCCAGGGATAGGAGAAGCACCTTTGCCATTTCTGATCATCGCACCCATTAATATCCCTGGCCTGTTCCACCTCCACAAAGTGAACCGAGGGGTCTCCTTTGAAGTTAGCTTTCCCCAGGTGGCTTATCATAGCCCGAAGCTGGTGGGGAGTGTGGGGGACCAAAAACTGACTTTCCAGGGGCCCTGGACCCCTGGCAGTGGTGGGCGGGCCAAACTTCTGTTGCCGGACCGAGCACATTGGCCCTGGTTCTGGCTCTCCCTGTTCTGGCTCGCCTCCCTCTCCTCCCTGTGGCCAAGCCGAGCTGAAACTCGGTACTACAGGTGGTGGTGGTTCACTATCCCTGTCCGCCTCACAACTGATTTGTCCGTCCTGCTGCTGAACCGGTGCAGTCACCGGTGCCACAGGTGGTGGCCAGGTAGTTCCTTCCTTCTCTTCCAGGTTTACCTGGGGCCTACCCGGGCTTACTAGGCATACCATGTCTTTTGCCTTGGGCAGAGCAAGGTTTAAACTTTTAATTTGTTGCTGGCAGGGAGCATGATCTCCCGATTCAAACCCATTAGTGCTAGCGACTTTATACGCTGCACATCTTTTAATCTTTCCTGGACCTCTTGTACTTGTGGGGTGAGGCGAGTGCTTTCCTCCCTCAGTGACTTTTCATTATTTTTGGCCTCGGGAACCTGACATTGAAAATAGTCCTGACTGTTTTTAAACCTTTCCATTATCTGGGTCCTTTCCTGTTTTCGCTTACGGGGTTCTCCTGATAACCTTTCTTCTGCCATAGCCCTTTCCTGGTAGTTCAGTGCACATTCCCATAACTCTGCCTGTAATGTTTCATTGGCTTTATCTAGGCGTTGGACCTGTCGCTGTAGACACACCAACCAAATTGCCTTCTCTACTGCTTCTTTGTGATCCTTGCTTACTGTCCACTGGGCTGCAGCATCAGTCGGACGCTCAGCACGCAATAGACCAAGCACCCATTCTTTAGTGACATTCACTCTCTTATACACGTAGGAGGAAATCCTTTCTTCCATCTTGGTTCTTTGCCCCAAACCAGCACTCTCCACATCACACCCCTTGTACCAGAGTCCTGCCGCGGTCGCCATTTTGTAAGGGGTGGTCCCGGGGGTCAGGTTCACCTCTGACCTACTTGAGCGGTTCGAATCGCTCCCACTCCCTTGGGTTCTAGACTCTGAGTTTATTTGGGGGATGTGATAAAGTGCAAGAGACAACTGGTTTGGTACAAAAGAACTTTGACTTTATTACAGTCAAGAAAACACAACGTCAAACTTATAATCACTCTGATAAAGAACAATACATTACACATTCAAAGGGGGTTACAGTAAAATACCTCCCACCTCCCAATCCCTAATCCTAGCTAGGTTAGACTCCAGGGCAGGCAGGGACTATGCTTACCAATCCTTTCTGGTCAGTTAGCGGTAGTTCGCAATTTCGGGGTTCATTGAATTCTGTAGGTTCTGCTTGCCGTACCCCGAACGTCGCAATCTTCAGTTGGGTTGAGTCCGCTGATGCGGTAAAGCACGTTTTGGATCTATGGGGTAAGTACCCGGTGTTCTTCGTTAGAAATAGGTTCTAAATCTCTTTAGGTAATCACCTGTTGGTAGTCAGGCCTTAGATTGTAGAATCGAAACTTTTCATTCTTCGGTCTTTTTTCTGTTGAAGTTTTGTTTCGAGTTTGGTCGATCGCGGTGGTTTTTCGTTGATACCACGTTGGCTGTGGTCAGTTGCTGCTGCGATGGCGATGTTCTTCCTTCCTTCAGGACTTCAGGACTTTGAGGCTGGAGCAGTTAGTTTACAACTGTCGCGTTGGTTTCTCTCCTTTCTTGATGACATCAGCGTGGTCTCAGTTGTATGGCAAAGTGTGTCATGAGGTAGTAGAAACCTTGTAGCTACCTAGCAACCTAACCCCTGTTAAAAACAGGGGGCCAGTTATACGGTTTGAGCTGTTCTAATCTTCGCGCCAAATCAGTTCAGAATTCTTTGTTTAAATTTGGCGGGCTTGACTTTTTGCAATATTTTGGCGGGCTCGTTAAAAGTTAATATGTCTTGGGTGGGTTGCATTTCTAAATTTAATTCCTGATGGAAATATTAGTCTTGCTAATCGCAATGTTCTTTTGTGCTTGGTTTTTTGCATACAGGCTGCAGTGGGCCCTTTGTTCTTATTCATGTTGAAGATGGCTCTTCTCAGTTTAGTTTGATGGCTGGCCATCTCTGAGTTATTGTTGTAATGTAAATGTCTTTTGTGGAGAAGGGTTTTCGAATGTCCATTCCTCCAGTTAACTTAGTCTCAACACCCAGACAGTTCCAATAATCAAGTGGGCTTCTTTAGTTCATTAGGCCCACCCACAGGCTTGAATTTGTCTTTTAAAATTCCCAACATTCGATTAAAGTCCGTAGTTTCTTCCATCGGCACTTTAGGATTTCAAACTTTCCGGTAGATAGTCCCAAATTAAATTTCCTTTTGAATGAGCCCAAACACAGGGGGAGTTCTGGTGAATTTTGCATCCTTCACTACTGTACATGGTCCATGTCTCTGAGCCATACAGGAGGGCAGGTATCACTACAGCCCTGTAGACCATGAGCTTGGTGGTAGATTTGAGGGCCTGGTCTTCGAACACTCTTTTCCTCAGGCAGCTGAAGACTGCGCTGGTACACTGGAGGGGGTGTTGGACCTCGTCGTCGATGTTTGCCCTTGTTGATAATAGGCTCCCGAGGTATGGGAAATGGTCCACATTGTCCAGACGAATAGCTTGCTCGGAGTTGGAGTGGTCTCTGGAGTTGCTTCTCACGTGAAGATAAATTATCTCAAAGTTACAGCAACTCCTTGCATTTATATAGCGCCTTTAACGTAGTAAAACATCCCAAGGAGCGATTATCAAACAGAATGTGACCCCGAGCTACATGAGGAGACATTAGGGACAGGTGACCAAAAGCTGGGTCAAAGAGGTCGCTTTTAAGGAGCGTCTTAAAGGAGGAGAGAGAGGCGGAGAGGTTTAGGGAGGGAGTTCCAGAGCTTGGGGCCCAGGCAGCTGAAGGCACGGCCACCGATGGTGGAGCGATTATAATCAGGGATGCTCAAGAGGGCAGAATTAGAGGAGTGCAGAGATCTCGGGAGGGTTGTAGTGGGGCTGGAGGAGATTACAGAGATAGGGAGGGGTGTAGGGGCAGGAGGAGGTTACCGAGATAGGGAGGGGTTGTAGGGCTGGAGGAGGTTACAGAGATAGGGAGGGGTGTAGGGGCAGGAGGAGGTTAGAGAGAGAGGGAGGGGTGTAGGGGTTGGAGGAGGTTACCGAGATAGGGAGGGGTATAGGGGCTGGAGGGGGTTACAGAGATAGGGAAGGGTGAAGGGGCTGAAGGAGGCTACAGAGATAGGGAGGGGGGTAGGGGCTGGAGAGGGTTACAGAGATAGGGAGGGGTGTGAGGGCTGGAGGAGGTTACTGAGATAGGGAGGGGTGTAGGGGCTGGAGAGGGTTACAGAGATAGGGAGGGGTGTAGGGGCTGGAGGAGGTTACAGAGATAGGGACCGGTGTAGGGGTTTGAGCAGGTTGCAGGGATAGGGAGGGGTGTAGGGGCTGGAAGTTACACAGATAGGGAGGGGTGTAGTGGCTGGAGGAGGTTACAGAGATAGGGAGGCGTGTAGGGGCTGGAGGTGGTTACAGAGATAGGAAGGGGTGTAGGGGCTGGAGGGGGTTTCGAAATAGGGAGGGGTATGGGGGCTGGAGGAGGTTACAGAGATAGGGAGGGGTGTCGGGGCCGGAGGAGGTTACAGAGATAGGGAGAGGTGTAGGGGCTGGAGAAGGTTACAGAGATACGGAGGGGTGTCAGGGCTGGTGGAGGTTACAGAGATAGGGAAGGGTGTAGGGGCTGGAGGGGTTACAGAGATACGGAGGGGTGTCGGGGCTGGTGGAGGTTACAGAGATAGGGAGGTGTGTATGGGCTGGAGGAGGTTACAGAGATAGGGAGGGGTGTAGGGGCTGGAGGAGGTTACAGAGATCGGGAAGGGTGTAGGTGCTGGAGGAGGTTACAGAGATAGGGAGGGGTGTAGGGGCTGGAGGAGGTTACAGAGATCGGGAGGGGTGTAGGTGATGGAGGAGGTTACAGAGATCGGGAGGGGTGTAGGGGCTGGAGGAGGTTACAGAGATATGGAGGGGGTAGGGGCTGGAGGAGGCTACAGAGATAGGGAGGGGTGTAAGTGCTGGAGGAGGTTACAGAGATAGGGAGGGGTGTCGGGGCTGGAGGAGGTTACAGAGATAGGGAGGGGTGTAGGGGCTGGAGGAGGTTACAGAGATAGGGAGGGGTTGTGGGGCTGGAGGAGGTTACAGAGATAGGGAGGGGTGTAGGTGATGGAGGAGGTTACAGAGATAGGGAGGGGTGTAGGTGATGGAGGAGGTTACAGAGATAGGGAGAGGTGTAGGGGCTGGAGGAGGTTACAGAGATATGGAGGGGGTAGGGGCTGGAGGAGGCTACAGAGATAGGGAGGGCTGTAAGTGCTGGAGGAGGTTACAGAGATAGGGAGGGGTGTCGGGGCTGGAGGAGGTTACAGAGATAGGGAGGGGTGTAGGTGATGGAGGAGGTTACAGAGATAGGGAGGGGTGTAGGTGCTGGAGGAGGTTACAGAGATAGGGAGGGGTGTAGGGGCTGGAGGAGGTTACAGAGATATGGAGGGGGTAGGGGCTGGAGGAGGCTACAGAGATATGGAGGGGTGTAAGTGCTGGAGGAGGTTACAGAGATAGGGAGGGGTGTCGGGGCTGGAGGAGGTCACAGAGATAGGGAGGGGTGTAGGGGCTGGAGGAGGTTACAGAGATAGGGAGGGGTTGTGGGGCTGGAGGAGGTTACAGAGATAGGGAGGGGTGTAGGTGATGGAGGAGGTTACAGAGATAGGGAGGGGTGTAGGTGATGGAGGAGGTTACAGAGATAGGGAGAGGTGTAGGGGCTGGAGGAGGTTACAGAGATAGGGAGGGGTGTGGGGGCTGGAGGAGGTTACAGAGATAGGGAGGGGTGTACATGCTGGAGGGGGTTACAGAGCTAGGGAGGGGTGTAGGTGATGGAGGAGGTTACAGAGATAGGGAGGGGTGTAGGTGCTGGAGGAGGTTACAGAGATAGGGAGGGGTGTAGGGGCTGGAGGAGGTTACAGAGATATGGAGGGGGTAGGGGCTGGAGGAGGCTACAGAGATAGGGAGGGGTGTAAGTGCTGGAGGAGGTTACAGAGATAGGGAGGGGTGTAGGGGCTGGAGGAGGTTACAGAGATATGGAGGGGGTAGGGGCTGGAGGAGGCTACAGAGATAGGGAGGGGTGTAGGGGCTGGAGGAGGTTACAGAGATAGGGAGGCGTGTCGGGGCTGGTGGAGGTTACAGAGATAGGGAGGGGGGTAGCGGCTGGAGGAGGTTTCAGAGATAGGGAGGGGTGTAGGAGCTGGAGGGGGTTACAGGAAAGGGAGGGGTGTGGGGGCTGGAGGAGGTTACAGAGATAGGGAGGGGTGTAGGTGATGGAGGAGGTTACAGAGATAGGGAGGGGTGTAGGGACTGGAGGAGGTTACAGAGATAGGGAGGGGTGTAGGGGCTGGAGGAGGTTACAGAGATAGGGAGGGGTGTCGGGGCTGGAGGAGGTTACAGAGATAGGGAGGGGTGTAGGGGCTGGAGGAGGTTACAGAGATAGGGAGGGGTTGTGGGGCTGGAGGAGGTTACAGAGATAGGGAGGGGTGTAGGTGATGGAGGAGGTTACAGAGATAGGGAGGGGTGTAGGGGCTGGAGGAGATTACAGAGATAGGGAGGGATGTAGGGGCTGGAGGAGGATACAGAGATAGGGAGGGGTGTAGGGGCTGCAGGAGGTTACAGAGATAGGGAGGGGTGTAGGGGCTGGAGGAGGTTATACAAAAACTGTTGGGTTTCCTTGGCTATATAAATAGCGGAGACAAACTGAACCTGTATAAATCACCGGGTTAGGCCTCAGCTGGAGTGTTGTGGCCAATTCTGGGCACCGTACTTTAGGGAGGACGTGAAGGCCTTGGGGCGGGGGCGGAGGAGATTGACCAGAATGGTCTCGGGGGATGAGGGCCTTCAGTGACGGGGAGAGACTGGAGAAGCCGGGGTTGTTCTCCTTGGAGCAGAGAAGGTTAAAATGATGAATGATTTTGAGGAGTAAATAAGGAGCAACAGTTTCCAGGGGTAGGACGGTTGGTAACCAGAGGGACAGACCTCACAAGCTATCGACTGAGAGAGCCCTGCACTGGATTACCCAGTGTAACAGCTTATCGGTTAAGAAACTGTCTATTTCTGTCTTAAATTCATTCCATGTCCCGGCTTCCACAGCTCCCTGAGGCAGTGAATTCCACAGATTTACAACCCCGGGTCAATCCCCTCCCCACTCTCTCCAAGGCCTTCACATCCTCCGTAAAGTGCGGGACCCAGAATTGGCCACAGTACTGGGGCCGAACCAGTGTTTTATGAAGGTTCAGCTTGTGAACGCGATTTAAAAAGCCAAGGTACCCCTCCGGTTTTTGTCTAACACGCTGCTCAACTATCCTGCTGCCTTGCAAGATTTGTGTGTGCTTGCTTGTGTCTGCACCGTGGCGTGACGTGTGAAATGCAACCCGGTTATTAAGCTGGCTGGCAATCGTTGTATGTAAACGAGCAGTCCGCTTCACAGCCCCACCCAGCCCACTGCACAATCAAACACACACAGACATCTGCAATCATTCAACCCGTCGTCCACTGACAAACTGGCTCCCACCCCGCTCCCACTACCTGTCAAACAAAGCTGGCATTGTATCATGCTTTGCGTTTGAGTGAATTCTCGCAGGGATTTGCAGACTGTTTTTGAGAGGGTAGGGTTGATTTAATTACAGTTTGGGCTTGAGGGTAGAATGTGTGTGCGAGGATCCATCGCTGGTGACTCATTCCCACCACAACACTGCGTGCCAAACGGGACGGAAGGAATGTGCTGCTTGAATTGGAAACTCCTGCACAGTGTTTGTGGGTTTTTTGACTCAAATCTATATCTGCAAAACTGCCTCGCTTCAAAGAAAGGCAAACTGAATCATGCCACTGAAATCGGGGGTTCCCTCTCCTGATACTTTCAGGGGAGCAAGGGGACCCGTATCCCAGTGAGAGTCAGTGTGTGTGGGACCCGTATCCCAGTGAGAGTCAGTGTGTGTGGGACCCGTACCCCAGTGAGAGTCAGTGTGTGTGGGACCTGTACCCCAGTGAGAGTCAGTGTGTGTGGGACTGTACCCCAGTGAGAGTCAGTGTGTTTGGGACCCGTACCCCAGTGAGAGTCAAAGTGTGTGTGGGACCCGTATCTCAGTGAGAGTCAGTCTGTGTGGGAGTGTACCCCAGTGAGAGTCAGTGTGTGTGGGACTGTACCCCAGTGAGAGTCAGTGTGTTTGGGACCCGTACCCCAGTGAGAGTCAGTGTGTGTGGGACTGTACCCCAGTGAGAGTCAGTGTGTGTGGGACTGTACCCCAGTGAGAGTCAGTGTGTGTGGGACTGTACCCCAGTGAGAGTCAGTGTGTTTGGGACCTGTACCCCAGTGAGAGTCAGTGTGTGTGGGACTGTACCCCAGTGAGAGTCAGTGTGTGTGGGACTGTACCCCAGTGAGAGACAGTGTTTATGGGACCCGTACCCCAGTGAGAGTCAGTGCGTGTGGGACCCGTACCCCAGTGAGAGTCAGTGTGTGTGGAACTGTACCCCAGTGAGAGTCAGTGTGTGTGTGACCTGTACCCCAGTGAGAGACAGTGTTTATGGGACCCGTACCCCAGTGAGAGTCAGTGTGTGTGGGACCCGTACCCCAGTGAGAGTCAGTGTGTTTGGGACTGTACCCCAGTGAGAGTCAGTGTGTTTGGGACTGTACCCCAGTGAGAGTCAGTGTGTGTGGGACTGTACCCCAGTGAGAGTCAGTGTGTGTGGGACCCGTACCCCAGTGAGAGTCAGTGTGTGTAGGACCCGTACCCCAGTGAGAGTCAGTGTGTGTGGGACTGTACCCCAGTGAGAGTCAGTATGTGTGGGACTGTACCCCAGTGAGAGTCAGTGTGTGTGGGACCCGTACACAGTGAGAGTCAAAGTGTGTGTGGGACCCGTACCCCAGTGAGAGTCAGTGTGTGTGGAACTGTACCCCAGTGAGAGTCAGTGTGTGTGGAACTGTACCCCAGTGAGAGTCAAAGTGTGTGTGTGACCCGTACCCCAGTGAGAGTCAGTGTGTGTGGGACCCGTATCTCAGTGAGAGTCAAAGTGTGTGTGGGACCCGTATCTCAGTGAGAGTCAGTGTGTGTGGGACCCGTACCCCAGTGAGAGTCAGTGTGTGTGGAACTGTACCCCAGTGAGAGTCAAAGTGTGTGTGTGACCCGTACCCCAGTGAGAGTCAGTGTGTGTGGGACCCGTATCTCAGTGAGAGTCAAAGTGTGTGTGGGACCCGTATCTCAGTGAGAGTCAGTGTGTGTGGGACCCGTACCCCAGTGAGAGTCAGTGTGTGTGGAACTGTACCCCAGTGAGAGTCAAAGTGTGTGTGTGACCCGTACCCCAGTGAGAGTCAGTGTGTGTGGGACTGTACCCCAGTGAGAGTCAGTGTGTGTGGGACCCGTACGACAGTGAGAGTCAGTGTGTGTGAGACTCGTACCCCAGTGAGAGTCAGTGTGTGTGGGACCCGTATCTCAGTGAGAGTCGGTGTGTGTGGGACCCGTACCACAGTGAGAGTCAGTGTGTGTGGGACCCGTACCACAGTGAGAGTCAGTGTGTGTGGGACTGTACCCCAGTGAGAGTCAGTGTGTGTGGGACCCGTACCACAGTGAGAGTCAGTGTGTGTGGGACTGTACCCCAGTGAGAGTCAGTGTGTGTGGGACCCGTACCCCAGTAAGAGTCAGTGTGTGTGGAACTGTACCCCAGTGAGAGTCAGTGTGTGTGGGACCCGTACCACAGTGAGAGTCAGTGTGTGTGGGACTGTACCCCAGTGAGTGTCAGTGTGTGTGGGACCCGTACCCCAGTGAGAGTCAGTGTGTGTGGGACTGTACCCCAGTGAGAGTCAGTGTGTGTAGGACCCGTACCACAGTGAGAGTCAGTGTGTGTGGGACTGTACCTGTAATGTCCTTACTCAATGGCACAAAACCCACACGAGGCACATTCTATGGACAAGGTCACTCTGTGACCTTAACCTTTATTCCCAGGACCAAGGATTGCTGACCCTGGGTGGGACCTCCCCTTTTATACCTGGAAACCCAGGTGAGGAGTGTCTCCCACAAGTTCACCCCCTGTGGTCAAGGTGTGCATTGCTTAAGTATATACAGTATTGCAGTGGTGTTTCATAGAGGTTATATACATGACATCACCTCCCCCCCAAAGTGTTATTGGGTTCACAGGTTAAGTCTCTCGGGTGGTCTGCACTCCCTCGTGGAGCGCCGCAGTTGGGGCTCTGGCTGTTGAGCCGTGGCCTGAGTGTCTGTCCCCTGTGGTGATTCCGGCCTGTCCGGGCTGGCCGCAGGGACTGTGCATGCTGCTGAATGTTCTTGTTGCACGTTCACTGGCGGTGGTGTGAATACCATCTCATGATCTTCCTCAGGTTCCTCAGTGTCCATGCTGACTCTT
The DNA here is from genome assembly GCF_044704955.1 of Pristiophorus japonicus. NCBI lineage: Eukaryota > Metazoa > Chordata > Chondrichthyes > Pristiophoridae > Pristiophorus > Pristiophorus japonicus. The sequence goes on from NC_092006.1 coordinate 12,915,158, forward strand.
TTTTTTACTTGGTTCAGATGCTTACGGCATATCTGGCCATTGTTAAGTTTAACCACGATGACCCTATTCCCCTCTTTGTCAATTACAGCGCCCTCAAGCCATTTGGGCCCCATGGCGTGATTGAGGACGAATACAGGATCATTTATTTCTATACATCTCCCCCTTGAATTTCAGTCATGGTACTCGTTTTGTGACTGGCGCTTGCTCTCAACTATGTCGGTCAGGACTGGGTGAATGAGGGACAACCGAGTTTTGAGTGTTCGTTTCATAAGTAGCTCAGCGGGCGGGACTCCCGTGAGCAAGTGCGGTCGGGATCTATCGGCCAGCAGGAGACGCAATAGGCGGCATTGAAGTGAGGGTCCTTGAATACTGAGCATGCCTTGTTTTATGGTTTGGACCGTACGTTCCGCCTGGCCATTGGAGGCCGGCTTGAGCGGTGCTGTCCTGACATGGTTGATGCCATTGCCCGACATGAACTCCCAGAATTCGTAGCTCGTGAAACATGGGCCGTTATCACTAACCAGGATGTCCGGCAAGCCATGTTGCAAAGACCACACGCAGACTCTCCACGGTGGTGGATGTCGTGCACGAATTCAAAATGATGCACTCGATCCATTTTGAGTACTCATCCACCACAATGAGAAACATTTTTCCCATGAACGGGCCCGTGTAGTCAACATGAATGCGTGACCATGGCCTGGTGGGCCAGGGCCACGGGCTGAGTGGGGCCTCCCTGGGGGGCATTACCCAACTGGGCACAGGTCGTGCACCTGCGAACACAGTGTTCCAGGTCTGAATCAATTCCCAGCCACCAAACGTGTGACCGGGCAATGGCCTTCATCAGCACAATGCCTGGATGCTTGCTGTGGAGTTCCCTGATGAATGCCTCCCTGCCCTCCTGGGGCATAACTACCCGGCTGCCCCATAGTAGGCAGTCGGCTTGGATGGAGAGCTCATCCATCCGCTTGTGGAACGGTCTGACCTCCTCAGGGCATGCTCCGTGTGCAGGCGCCCAATCCCCAGTCAGGACACATTTCTTAATCAGGGATAGGAGGGGATCTCTGTTTGTCCAGATTTTGATCTGGCGGGCTGTGATGGGGGAGCCTGCGCTGTCAAAGGCATCGACAGCCATGACCATCTCGGCGCTTTGCTCCGCTGCCCCCTCAGTGGTGGCCAGTGGAAGCCTGTTGAGCACGTCAGCGCAATTTTCAGTGCCGGGCCTGTGCCGGATCGAGTAGTCATAAGCAGCCAGCGTGAGAGCCCATCGCTGTATGCGGGCTGATGCGTTGGCAGTGATAGCCTTACTGTCTGACAGCAGGGATGTTAACGGCTTGTGGTCCGTCTCTAATTTGAACCTCCTGCCAAAAAGTACTGATGCATTTTTTTTACACCATAGACACATGCGAGTGCCTCCTTCTCGACCATCCCATATCCCCGTTCTGCTTGAGAGAGCGACCTGGAGGCATAAGCCACAGGTTGTAGTTGACCCTCAGCATTGCCCTGCTGCAACACGCACCCAACCCCATAGGACGATGCATCACATGTCAGAACCAATTTTTTACAGGGGTCGTACAGAGTCAATAACTTATTCGAACAAAGTCGGTTCCGCGCCCGATTGAAAGCCCGTTCCTGACAGTCCCCCCAAAACCAATCGCAACCCTTACGCAGGAGCACGTGTAGCGGCTCCAACAACGTGCACAAGTTCGGCAGAAAGTTCCAGAAATAGCTCAACAGTCCCAGGAATGAACGCAGCTCCGATGTGTTGCAGGGCCTGGGTGCTCGTCGAATCGCCTCTGTTTTGGATTCGGTGAGCCGAATCCCATCTGCAACAACCCTCCTGCCCAGAAACTCAACCTCAGGAGCTAAGAACACACATTTAGACTTCTTGAGTCGCAGGCCTACCCGGTCCAGTCGGCGTAGCACCTCCTCCAGGTTGTGGAGGTGTTCCTCGGTGTCTCGACCCGTGATGAGGATGTCGTCCTGGAATACGATTGTTCCAGGTAAGGATTTGAGCAGGCTTTCCATGTTTCGTTGAAAAATCGCGGCCGCTGATCGAATGCCAAACTTGCACCTGTTATAAACGAACAGTCCCTTGTGCGTGGTGATGGTGGTCAGTAGTTTAGATTCGTTGGCCAGTTCCTGGGTCATATAAGCTGAAGTAAGATCCAACTTAGTGAACAGCTTGCCGCCTGCCAGCGTGGCGAAGAGGTTCTCTGCTCTCGGGAGGGGGTATTGATCTTGTCGGGACAACTGATTGATGGTGGCCTTGTAGTCGCCACAGATCCTGACAGAACCATCCGCTTTTAGGACGGGAACGATGGGGCTCGCCCAGTCACTGAATTCAATGGGCGAGATGATGCCCTCTCTCAACAAACGGTCCAATTCGGTCTCAATTTTCTCCCGCATCACATACGGCACCGCTCTGGCTTTGTGGTGTACTGGCCTGGCGTCCGGGGTGATGTTCCAACACCAGGTTGGAATAGTGACTCAAATTGTTGTCAGACTTGTGAGCACGAACTTCTCTCCACAGATGACATTGCGTGAACATCCCCCCATTTCCAGTTCATCTCGGCTAACCAGCTCCTCCCCAACAGTGCGGGACTATTACCCGGTACAATCCAGAGTGGCAGCCGGTTCACTGATCCATTATGTGTGACAGCCAACATTGCACTGCCTAGTACTGGAATGATTTCTTTGGTATATGTCCGTAGTTGTGTCTCAATGCATTCTAGTTTGCGTCTTTGAGTGGCTTTGAGTGGCTTTGAGTGGCCATAGCTTTTCGAATTGTTGAACGCTCATGAGTGACTGGCTGGCCTCCGTGTCGAGCTCCATGCATACAGGGATGCCGTTTAATAAAACCCTCATCATCATTGGTGGTGTTTTGGTATATGAGCTGTGAATGTTTGCCACATGAACCCGCTGAACTTCAGCGTCCATTGATTTGCCCCAAGAGTCATCCTGCCCACAGACCCCTCTTCTGGTCCATCCGCCTTGTAAATTAGCCTGGTTACAGTCTTCCTGCACATTCGAGCTAAATGGCCACTCAGGTTGCAATTTCTGCAGACAAATTGTGAAACCTGCAAGTCCTGGCAGAGTGTTTGCCCCCACACCTCCAGCATGAGCTGAGATTCCCATTGTTGTGAACAAAGGAGCTATGACCCGGCATTCCTCGCTGATTGTCCCTTTGACTGACCTTGAGTACCCTGTTAGTGGGTGTCAATGGCCCCATCCCGGACCGCATTGTCCACTGTGACGGCGTAAATGTCCGTTCAGCCTGCCATTGTCTCTGTGAACTTACAGAGGCTGGCCAAACGCCGGAGGTCCGCGACAAAGTCTGGTATGCTCTGTCTTTCCCGACATCGGTGGGTATAGAATCTGTGTCGGGCCATGTGTACGCTGCTCGCCGGCTTGAGGTGCTCACCGATTAGTTTGCTGAGCTCGTCAAAGGTTTTGTCCGCCGGCCTCTCGGGTGCTAGTAGGTCCTTCATGAGCGCGTAAGTCTTAGGTCCGCAGCTGGTCAGCAGATGTGCCCTTCGCTTGTCGGTCGCTGCATCTCCCAGCCATTCTTTCGTGACAAAGCTCTGCTGGAGCCTCTCAATGAAATCGTCCCAGTCCTCACCAACACAGTACCGTTCCTCTGTGCTACCAGTGGCCATTCTCATGGATCATTGATTCCCGTTTCTCGTCGCCAATGTAATGTCCTTACTCAATGGCACAAAACCAACACGAGGCACATTCTATGGACAAGGTCACTCTATGACCTGAACCTTTATTCACAGGACCAAGAAGTGATGACCCTGTGTGGGACCTCCCTTTATATACCTGGATGACCAGGTGAGGAGTGTCTCCCACAAGTTCACCCCCTGTGGTCAAGGTGTGCATTGCTTAAGTATATACAGTATTGCATTGGCGTTACATAAAGGTTACATACATGACCATAGCCCAGTGAGAGTCAGTGTGTGTGGGACCCGTACCCCAGTGAGAGTCAGTGTGTGTGGAACCCGTACCCCAGTGAGAGTCAGTATGTGTGGGACCCGTACCCCAGTGAGAGTCAGTGTGTGTGGGACTGTACCCCAGTGAGAGTCAGTGTGTGTGGGACTGTACCCCAGTGAGAGTCAGTGTGTGTGGGACCGTACCCCAGTGAGAGTCAGTGTGTGTGGGACCTGTACCCCAGTGAGAGTCAGTGTGTGTGGGAACCGTACCCCAGTGAGAGTCAGTGTGTGTGGGACTGTACCCCAGTGAGAGTCAGTGTGTGTGGGACCTGTACCCCAGTGAGAGTCAGTGTGTGTGGGACTGTACCCCAGTGAGAGTCAGTGTGTGTGGGACCCGTACCCCAGTGAGAGTCAGTGTGTGTGGGACCCGTACCCCAGTGAGAGTCAGTGTGTGTGGGACTGTACCCCAGTGAGAGTCAGTGTGTGTGGGACTGTACCCCAGTGAGAGTCAGTGTGTGTGGGACCCGTACCCCAGTGAGAGTCAGTGTGTGTGGGACCCGTACCCCAGTGAGAGTCAGTGTGTGTGGGACTGTACCCCAGTGAGAGTCAGTGTGTGTGGGACTGTACCCCAGTGAGAGTCAGTGTGTGTGGGACCCGTATCCCAGTGAGAGTCAGTGTGTGTGGGACTGTACCCCAGTCAGAGTCAGTGTGTGTGGGACTGTACCCCAGTGAGAGTCAGTGTGTGTGGGACTGTACCCCAGTGAGAGTCAGTGTGTGTGGGACTGTACCCCAGTGAGGGTCAGTGTGTGTGGGACTGTACCCCAGTGAGAGTCAGTGTGTGTGGGACCTGTACCCCAGTGAGAGTCAGTGTGTGTGGGACCCGTACCCCAGTGAGAGTCAGTGTGTGTGGGACCCGTACCCCAGTGAGAGTCAGTGTGTGTGGGACCCGTACCACAGTGAGAGTCAGCACATTCAGGGAGGAGAAGAATGTGAGCGGGGAAGAATTGGAGAGGTGGAACGGCTCACGGTGTATCTGGGGCTGACACAGCCTCACACTGCAGTTGGTGGTGTTGAGGGGATTCAGGCAGCGGATGCAGGAAGGTGCCCGGGCTGACCTGGGACAGTTTGCGTGTTATTGATAGACAGCAGCATTGGCACAGGGCTGCTCCGGGTCAGCCTGGTTCCACGCCCTGAGAGTGGTGCCTGGAGCACGCACCCTGCAGAGAGACAATACACATCGGGGAATCATGGCAACAACCGTGAGCTGCACGGGAACAGTGCCAACCGGGCAGGGCTGGTGCCGGTCAGACAGTGCCAGTCAGTCAATGCCAGTCAGTCAGTCAGTGCCAGTCAGGCAGTGCCGGTCAGACAGTCAGTGCCAGTCAGTCAGTGCCAGTCAGTCAGACAGTGCCAGTCAGTCAGTGCCAGTCAGTCAGACAGTGCCAGTCAGTCAGTGCCAGTCAGTCAGGCAGTGCCAGTCAGTCAGACAGTGCCAGTCAGTCAGTGCCAGTCAGTCAGGCAGTGCCAGTCAGTCAGGCAGTGCCGGTCAGACAGTCAGTGCCAGTCAGTCAGCCAGTGCCAGTCAGTCAGTCAGTGCCAGTCAGTCAGCCAGTGCCAGTCAGTCAGTGCCAGTCAGTCAGACAGTGCCAGTCAGTCAGTGCCAGTCAGTCAGTGCCAGTCAGTCAGACAGTGCCAGTCAGTCAGGCAGTGCCAGTCAGTCAGGCAGTGCCGGTCAGACAGACAGTGCCAGTCAGTCAGCCAGTGCCAGTCAGTCAGACAGTGCCAGTCAGTCAGTCAGTGCCAGTCAGCCAGTGCCACTCAGTCAGTCAGTGCCAGTCAGACAGTGCCAGTCAGTCAGTCAGTGCCAGTCAGACAGTGCCAGTCAGTCAGTTAGTGCCAGTCAGTCAGACAGTGCCAGTCAGACAGTGCCAGTCAGTCAGTCAGTGCCAGTCAGACAGTGCCAGTCAGTCAGTCAGTGCCAGTCAGACAGTGCCAGTCAGTCAGTCAGTGCCAGTCAGTCAGACAGTGCCAGTCAGACAGTGCCAGTCAGTCAGACAGTGCCAGTCAGTCAGACAGTGCCAGAAAGACAGTGCCAGTCAGTCAGTCAGTCAGTGCCACAGTCAGTCAGTGCCAGTCAGTCAGTGCCAGTCAGACAGTGCCAGTCAGTCAGTGCCAGGCAGTCAGTCAGTGCCAGTCAGACAGTGCCAGTCAGACAGTGCCAGTCAGTCAGTTAGTGCCAGTCAGTCAGTGCCAGACAGACAGTGCCAGTCAGTCAGTCAGTGCCAGTCATCAGTCAGTGCCAGTCAGCCAGTGTCAGTCAGACAGTGCCAGTCAGCCAGTGCCAGCCAGACAGTGTCAGCCAGACAGTGCCAGTCAGACAGTGCCAGTCAGTCAGTGCCAGTCAGACAGTGCCAGTCAGACAGTGCCAGTAAGTCAGTGCCAGTAAGTCAGTGCCAGTCAGCCAGTGCCAGTCAGCCAGTGCCAGTCAGCCAGTGCCAGTCAGACAGTGCCAGTCAGCCAGTGCCAGTCAGACAGTGTCAGTCAGACAGTGCCAGTCAGTCAGTGCCAGTCAGCCAGTGCCAGTCAGACAGTGTCAGTCAGACAGTGCCAGTCAGACTGTGCCAGTCAGTCAGTGCCAGTCAGTCAGTGCCAGTCAGACAGTGCCAGTCAGTCAGTGCCAGTCAGCCAGTGCCAGACAGACAGTGCCAGTCAGCCAGTGCCAGTCAGTGGCAGTCAGTCAGTGCCAGTCAGTCAGTGCCAGTCAGACAATGCCAGTCAGACAGTGCCAGTCAGTCAGTGCCAGTCAGTCAGTGGCAGTCAGTCAGTGCCAGTCAGTCAGTGCCAGTCAGACAGTGCCAGTCAGCCAGTGCCAGTCAGTCAGTGGCTGTCAGTCAGTGCCAGTCAGTCAGTGCCAGTCAGACAGTGCCAGTCAGTCAGTGGCAGTCAGACAGTGGCAGTCAGTCAGTGCCAGTCAGACAGTGCCAGTCAGACAGTGCCAGTCAGTCAGTGCCAGTCAGTAAGTGCCAGTCAGACAGTGCCAGTCAGTCAGTGCCAGTCAGACAGTGCCAGTCAGTCAGTGCCAGTCAGCCAGTGCCAGTCAGTCAGTGGCAGTCAGTCAGTGGCAGTCAGACAGTGCCAGTCAGACAGTGCTAGTCAGACAGTGCCAGTCAGTCAGTGCCAGTCAGACAGTGCCAGTCAGCCAGTGCCAGTCAGTCAGTGCCAGCCAGTCAGTGCCAGTCAGCCAGTGCCAGTCAGTCAGTGGCAGTCAGCCAGTGCCAGTCAGTCAGTGCCAGTCAGTCAGTGGCAGTCGGCCAGTGCCAGTCAGTCAGTGGCAGTCAGTCAGTGCCAGTCAGCCAGTGCCAGTCAGACAGTGTCAGTCAGACAGTGCCAGTCAGACAGTGCCAGTCAGTCAGTGGCAGTCAGTCAGTGCCAGTCAGACAGTGCCAGTCAGTCAGTGCCAGTCAGGCAGTGCCAGTCAGTCAGTGCCAGTCAGACAGTGCCAGCCAGTCAGTGCCAGTCAGACAGTGCCAGTCAGCCAGTGCCAGTCAGACAGTGCCAGTCAGTCAGTGCCAGTCAGACAGTGCCAGTCAGCCAGTGCCAGTCAGTCAGTGCCAGTCAGCCAGTGCCAGTCAGTCAGTGGCAGTCAGTCAGTGCCAGTCAGGCAGTGCCAGTCAGCCAGTGCCAGTCAGTCAGTGCCAGTCAGTCAGTGGCAGTCAGCCAGTGCCAGTCAGTCAGTGGCAGTCAGTCAGTGCCAGTCAGTCAGTGCCAGTCAGTCAGTGCCAGTCAGACAGTGCCAGTCAATCAGTGCCAGTCAGTCAGTGCCAGTCAGACAGTGCCAGTCAGTCAGTGCCAGTCAGACAGTGCCAGTCAGTCAGTGCCAGTCAGACAGTGCCAGTCAGACAGTGCCAGTCAGTCATGGCCAGTCAGTCATGGCCAGTCATACAGTGCCAGTCAGTCAGTTCCAGTCAGCCAGTGCCAGACAGACAGTGCCAGACAGACAGTGCCAGTCAGCCAGTGCCAGTCAGTCAGTGCCAGTCAGACAATGCCAGTCAGACAGTGCCAGTCAGTCAGTGCCAGTCAGACAGTGCCAGTCAGACAGTGCCAGTCAGTCAGTGCCAGTCAGTCAGTGGCAGTCAGTCAGTGCCAGTCAGTCAGTGCCAGTCAGACAGTGCCAGTCAGACAGTGCCAGTCAGTCAGTGCCAGTCAGCCAGTGCCAGACAGACAGTGCCAGTCAGCCAGTGCCAGACAGACAGTGCCAGTCAGCCAGTGCCAGTCAGTCAGTGCCAGTCAGAAAATGCCAGTCAGACAGTGCCAGTCAGTCAGTGCCAGTCAGACAGTGCCAGTCAGTCAGTGCCAGTCAGTCAGTGGCAGTCAGTCAGTGCCAGTCAGACAGTGCCAGTCAGTCAGTGGCAGTCAGACAGTGGCAGTCAGTCAGTGGCAGTCAGACAATGCCAGTCAGTCAGTGCCAGTCAGTCAGTGCCAGTCAGACAGTGCCAGCCAGTCAGTGCCAGTCAGACAGTGCCAGTCAGCCAGTGCCAGTCAGACAGTGCCAGTCAGACAGTGCCAGTCAGCCAGTGCCAGTCAGTCAGTGCCAGTCAGCCAGTGCCAGTCAGTCAGTGGCAGTCAGCCAGTGCCAGTCAGGCAGTGCCAGTCAGCCAGTGCCAGTCAGTCAGTGCCAGTCAGTCAGCCAGTGCCAGTCAGTCAGTGGCAGTCAGCCAGTGCCAGTCAGTCAGTGGCAGTCAGTCAGTGCCAGTCAGTCAGTGCCAGTCAGTCAGTGGCAGTCGGCCAGTGCCAGTCAGACAGTGCCAGTCAGTCAGTGCCAGTCAGTCAGTGCCAGTCAGACAGTGCCAGTCAGTCAGTGCCAGTCAGACAGTGCCAGTCAGTCAGTGCCAGTCAGACAGTGCCAGTCAGACAGTGCCAGTCAGTCATGGCCAGTCAGTCATGGCCAGTCATACAGTGCCAGTCAGTCAGTTCCAGTCAGCCAGTGCCAGACAGACAGTGCCAGACAGACAGTGCCAGTCAGCCAGTGCCAGTCAGTCAGTGCCAGTCAGTCAGTGCCAGTCAGACAGTGCCAGTCAGTCAGTGCCAGTCAGACAGTGCCAGTCAGACAGTGCCAGTCAGTCAGTGGCAGTCAGTCAGTGGCAGTCAGTCAGTGCCAGTCAGACAGTGCCAGTCAGTCAGTGGCAGTCAGACAGTGGCAGTCAGTCAGTGGCAGTCAGACAATGCCAGTCAGTCAGTGCCAGTCAGTCAGTGCCAGTCAGTCAGTGCCAGTCAGACAGTTCCAGTAAGTCAGTGCCAGTCAGTCAGTGGCAGTCAGCCAGTGCCAGTCAGTCAGTGGCAGTCAGACAGTGCCAGTCAGACAGTGCCAGTCAGTCAGTGCCAGACAGTCAGTGCCAGTCAGACAGTGCCAGTCAGCCAGTGCCAGTCAGACAGTGCCAGTCAGCCAGTGCCAGTCAGTCAGTGGCAGTCAGTCAGTGGCAGTCAGTCAGTGCCAGTCAGACAGTGCCAGTCAGACAGTGGCAGTCAGTCAGTGCCAGTCAGACAGTGCCAGTCAGCCAGTGCCAGTCAGTCAGTGCCAGTCAGCCAGTGCCAGTCAGTCAGTGGCAGTCAGCCAGTGCCAGTCAGTCAGTGGCAGTCAGTCAGTGCCAGTCAGTCAGTGGCAGTCAGCCAGTGCCAGTCAGTCAGTGGCAGTCAGTCAGTGCCAGTCAGTCAGTGCCAGTCAGACAGTGTCAGTCAGACTGTGCCAGTCAGTCAGTGCCAGTCAGTCAGTGCCAGTCAGACAGTGCCAGTCAGTCAGTGCCAGTCAGCCAGTGCCAGACAGACAGTGCCAGTCAGCCAGTGCCAGTCAGTGGCAGTCAGTCAGTGCCAGTCAGTCAGTGCCAGTCAGACAATGCCAGTCAGACAGTGCCAGTCAGTCAGTGCCAGTCAGACAGTGCCAGTCAGTCAGTGCCAGTCAGTCAGTGGCAGTCAGTCAGTGCCAGTCAGACAGTGCCAGTCAGACAGTGCCAGTCAGTCAGTGGCCGTCAGTCAGTGCCAGTCAGTCAGTGCCAGTCAGACAGTGCCAGTCAGTCAGTGGCAGTCAGACAGTGGCAGTCAGTCAGTGCCAGTCAGACAGTGCCAGTCAGACAGTGCCAGTCAGTCAGTGCCAGTCAGTAAGTGCCAGTCAGACAGTGCCAGTCAGTCAGTGCCAGTCAGACAGTGCCAGTCAGTCAGTGCCAGTCAGCCAGTGCCAGTCAGTCAGTGGCAGTCAGTCAGTGCCAGTCAGACAGTGCCAGTCAGACAGTGCTAGTCAGACAGTGCCAGTCAGTCAGTGCCAGTCAGACAGTGCCAGTCAGCCAGTGCCAGTCAGTCAGTGCCAGCCAGTCAGTGCCAGTCAGCCAGTGCCAGTCAGTCAGTGGCAGTCAGCCAGTGCCAGTCAGTCAGTGCCAGTCAGTCAGTGCCAGTCAGTCAGTGGCAGTCGGCCAGTGCCAGTCAGTCAGTGGCAGTCAGTCAGTGCCAGTCAGCCAGTGCCAGTCAGACAGTGTCAGTCAGACAGTGCCAGTCAGACAGTGCCAGTCAGTCAGTGGCAGTCAGTCAGTGCCAGTCAGACAGTGCCAGTCAGTCAGTGCCAGTCAGGCAGTGCCAGTCAGTCAGTGCCAGTCAGACAGTGCCAGCCAGTCAGTGCCAGTCAGACAGTGCCAGTCAGCCAGTGCCAGTCAGACAGTGCCAGTCAGTCAGTGCCAGTCAGACAGTGCCAGTCAGCCAGTGCCAGTCAGTCAGTGCCAGTCAGCCAGTGCCAGTCAGTCAGTGGCAGTCAGTCAGTGCCAGTCAGGCAGTGCCAGTCAGCCAGTGCCAGTCAGTCAGTGCCAGTCAGTCAGTGCCAGTCAGCCAGTGCCAGTCAGTCAGTGGCAGTCAGCCAGTGCCAGTCAGTCAGTGGCAGTCAGTCAGTGCCAGTCAGTCAGTGCCAGTCAGTCAATGGCAGTCGGCCAGTGCCAGTCAGACAGTGCCAGTCAGTCAGTGCCAGTCAGTCAGTGCCAGTCAGACAGTGCCAGTCAGTCAGTGCCAGTCAGACAGTGCCAGTCAGACAGTGCCAGTCAGTCAGTGCCAGTCAGACAGTGCCAGTCAGACAGTGCCAGTCAGTCATGGCCAGTCATACAGTGCCAGTCAGTCAGTTCCAGTCAGCCAGTGCCAGACAGACAGTGCCAGTCAGCCAGTGCCAGACAGACAGTGCCAGTCAGCCAGTGCCAGTCAGTCAGTGCCAGTCAGACAATGCCAGTCAGACAGTGCCAGTCAGTCAGTGCCAGTCAGACAGTGCCAGTCAGACAGTGCCAGTCAGTCAGTGCCAGTCAGTCAGTGGCAGTCAGTCAGTGCCAGTCAGTCAGTGCCAGTCAGACAGTGCCAGTCAGACAGTGCCAGTCAGTCAGTGCCAGTCAGCCAGTGCCAGACAGACAGTGCCAGTCAGCCAGTGCCAGACAGACAGTGCCAGTCAGCCAGTGCCAGTCAGTCAGTGCCAGTCAGAAAATGCCAGTTAGACAGTGCCAGTCAGTCAGTGCCAGTCAGACAGTGCCAGTCAGACAGTGCCAGTCAGTCAGTGCCAGTCAGTCAGTGGCAGTCAGTCAGTGGCAGTCAGTCAGTGCCAGTCAGACAGTGCCAGTCAGTCAGTGGCAGTCAGACAGTGGCAGTCAGTCAGTGGCAGTCAGACAATGCCAGTCAGTCAGTGCCAGTCAGTCAGTGCCAGTCAGTCAGTGCCAGTCAGACAGTTCCAGTAAGTCAGTGCCAGTCAGTCAGTGGCAGTCAGCCAGTGCCAGTCAGTCAGTGGCAGTCAGACAGTGCCAGTCAGACAGTGCCAGTCAGTCAGTGCCAGACAGTCAGTGCCAGTCAGACAGTGCCAGTCAGTCAGTGCTAGTCAGACAGTGCCAGTCAGCCAGTGCCAATCAGACAGTGCCGTCAGCCAGTGTCAGTCAGTCAGTGGCAGTCAGTCAGTGGCAGTCAGTCAGTGCCAGTCAGACAGTGCCAGTCAGACAGTGGCAGTCAGTCAGTGCCAGTCAGACAGTGCCAGTCAGCCAGTGCCAGTCAGTCAGTGCCAGTCAGCCAGTGCCAGTCAGTCAGTGGCAGTCAGCCAGTGCCAGTCAGTCAGTGGCAGTCAGTCAGTGCCAGTCAGTCAGTGCCAGTCAGTCAGTGCCAGTCAGTCAGTGGCAGTCGGCCAGTGCCAGTCACTCAGTGGCAGTCAGTCAGTGCCAGTCAGCCAGTGCCAGTCAGACAGTGTCAGTCAGACAGTGCCAGTCAGACAGTGCCAGTCAGTCAGTGGCAGTCAGACAGTGGCAGTCAGTCAGTGCCAGTCAGACAGTGCCAGTCAGACAGTGCCAGTCAGTCAGTGCCAGTCAGACAGTGCCAGTCAGTCAGTGCCAGTCAGCCAGTGCCAGTCAGCCAGTGCCAGTCAGCCAGTGCCAGTCAGTCAGTGGCAGTCAGCCAGTGCCAGTCAGTCAGTGCCAGTCAGTCAGTGCCAGTCAGTCAGTGGCAGACGGCCAGTGCCAGTCAGTCAGTGGCAGTCAGTCAGTGCCAGTCAGCCAGTGCCAGTCAGCCAGTGTCAGTCAGACAGTGCCAGTCAGACAGTGCCAGTTAGTCAGTGCCAGTCAGCCAGTGCCAGTCAGACAGCGCCTGTCAGTCAGCGCCAGTCAGACAGTGCCAGTCAGACAGTGCCAGTCAGTCAGTGCCAGTCAGCCAGTGCCAGTCAGACAGCGCCAGTCAGTCAGTGCCAGTCAGTCAGTGCCAGTCAGCCAGTGCCAGTCAGACAGTGCCAGTCAGTCAGTGCCAGTCAGACAGTGCCAGTCAGTCAGTGCCAGTCAGCCAGTGCCAGTCAGACAGCGGCAGTCAGTCAGTGCCAGTCAGTCAGTGCCAGTCAGCCAGTGCCAGTCAGCCAGTGCCAGTCAGACAGCGCCAGTCAGCCAGTGCCAGTCAGTCAGTGCCAGTCAGCCAGTGCCAGTCAGATAGTGCCAGTCAGCCAGTGCCAGTCAGTCAGTGCCAGTCAGACAATGCCAGTCAGACAGTGCCAGTCAGTCAGTGCCAGTCAGACAGTGCCAGTCAGACAGTGCCAGTCAGTCAGTGGCAGTCAGTCAGTGCCAGTCAGTGCCAGTCAGTCAGTGCCAGTCAGCCAGTGCCAGTCAGACAGTGCCAGTCAGCCAGTGCCAGTCAGTCAGTGGCAGTCAGTCAGTGGCAGTCAGTCAGTGGCAGTCAGTCAGTGCCAGTCAGACAGTGCCAGTCAGTCAGTGGCAGTCAGACAGTGGCAGTCAGTCAGTGGCAGTCAGACAATGCCAGTCAGTCAGTGCCAGTCAGTCAGTGCCAGTCAGTCAGTGCCAGTCAGACAGTGCCAGTCAGTCAGTGCCAGTCAGTCAGTGGCAGTCAGCCAGTGCCAGTCAGTCAGTGGCAGTCAGACAGTGCCAGTCAGAGAGTGCCAGTCAATCAGTGCCAGTCAGTCAGTGCCAGTCAGACAGTGCCAGTCAGTCAGTGCCAGTCAGACAGTGCCAGTCAGCCAGTGCCAGTCAGTCAGTGCCAGTCAGTCAGTGCCAGTCAGACAGTGCCAGTCAGACAGTGGCAGTCAGTCAGTGCCAGTCAGACAGTGCCAGTCAGCCAGTGCCAGTCAGTCAGTGCCAGTCAGTCAGTGCCAGTCAGCCAGTGCCAGTCAGTCAGTGGCAGTCAGTCAGTGCCAGTCAGTCAGTGGCAGTCAGTCAGTGCCAGTCAGTCAGTGCCAGTCAGTCAGTGGCAGTCGGCCAGTGCCAGTCAGTCAGTAGCAGTCAGTCAGTGCCAGTCAGCCAGTGCCAGTCAGACAGTGCCAGTCAGTCAGTGCCAGTCAGTCAGTGGCAGTCAGTCAGTGCCAGTCAGTCAGTGCCAGTCAGCCAGTGCCAGTCAGACAGTGCCAGTCAGCCAGTGCCAGTCAGTCAGTGGCAGTCAGTCAGTGGCAGTCAGTCAGTGCCAGTCAGACAGTGCCAGTCAGTCAGTGGCAGTCAGACAGTGGCAGTCAGTCAGTGGGAGTCAGACAGTGCCAGTCAGTCAGTGCCAGTCACTCAGTGCCAGTCAGTCAGTGCCAGTCAGTCAGTGCCAGTCAGACAATGCCAGTCAGACAGTGCCAGTCAGTCAGTGCCAGTCAGACAGTGCCAGTCAGTCAGTGGCAGTCAGTCAGTGCCAGTCAGTCAGTGCCAGTCAGCCAGTGCCAGTCAGACAGTGCCAGTCAGCCAGTGCCAGTCAGTCAGTGGCAGTCAGTCAGTGCCAGTCAGTCAGTGCCAGTCAGACAGTGCCAGTCAGTCAGTGGCAGTCAGACAGTGGCAGTCAGTCAGTGGCAGTCAGACAGTGCCAGTCAGTCAGTGCCAGTCACTCAGTGCCAGTCAGTCAGTGCCAGTCAGCCAGTGCCAGTCAGACAGCGCTTGTCAGTCAGCGCCAGTCAGACAGTGCCAGTCAGACAGTGCCAGTCAGTCAGTGCCAGTCAGCCAGTGCCAGTCAGACAGCGCCAGTCAGTCAGTGCCAGTCAGTCAGTGCCAGTCAGCCAGTGCCAGTCAGATTGTGCCAGTCATTCAGTGCCAGTCATTCAGTGCCAGTCAGCCAGTGCCAGTCAGACAGTGGCAGTCAGTCAGTGCCAGTCAGACAGTGCCAGTCAGCCAGTGCCAGTCAGTCAGTGCCAGTCAGTCAGTGCCAGTCAGCCAGTGCCAGTCAGTCAGTGGCAGTCAGCCAGTGCCAGTCAGTCAGTGGCAGTCAGACAGTGCCAGACAGACAGTGCCAGTCAATCAGTGCCAGTCAGTCAGTGCCAGTCAGACAGTGCCAGTCAGTCAGTGCCAGTCAGACAGTGCCAGTCAGCCAGTGCCAGTCAGTCAGTGCCAGTCAGTCAGTGCCAGTCAGACAGTGCCAGTCAGACAGTGGCAGTCAGTCAGTGCCAGTCAGACAGTGCCAGTCAGCCAGTGCCAGTCAGTCAGTGCCAGTCAGTCAGTGCCAGTCAGCCAGTGCCAGTCAGTCAGTGGCAGTCAGCCAGTGCCAGTCAGTCAGTGGCAGTCAGTCAGTGCCAGTCAGTCAGTGCCAGTCAGTCAGTGGCAGTCGGCCAGTGCCAGTCAGTCAGTAGCAGTCAGACAGCGCCAGTCAGTCAGTGCCAGTCAGTCAGTGCCAGTCAGCCAGTGCCAGTCAGATTGTGCCAGTCATTCAGTGCCAGTCATTCAGTGCCAGTCAGCCAGTGCCAGTCAGACAGTGCCAGGCAGTCAGTGCCAGTCAGTCAGTGCCAGTCAGACAGTGCCAGTCAGTCAGTGCCAGTCAGACAGTGCCAGTCAGTCAGTGCCAGTCAGACAATGCCAGTCAGACAGTGCCAGTCAGTCAGTGCCAGTCAGACAGTGCCAGTCAGTCAGTGCCAGTCAGCCAGTGCCAGTCAGCCAGTGCCAGTCAGCCAGTGCCAGTCAGACAGCGCCAGTCAGCCAGTGCCAGTCAGCCAGTGCCAGTCAGATAGTGCCAGTCATTCAGTGCCAGTCAGCCAGTGCCAGTCAGTCAGTGCCAGTCAGTCAGTGCCAGTCAGACAGTGCCAGTCAGTCAGTGCCAGTCAGCCAGTGCCAGACAGACAGTGCCAGTCAGCCAGTGCCAGACAGACAGTGCCAGTCAGCCAGTGCCAGTCAGCCAGTGCCAGTCAGTCAGTGCCAGTCAGACAATGCCAGTCAGACAGTGCCAGTCAGTCAGTGCCAGTCAGACAGTGCCAGTCAGTCAGTGGCAGTCAGTCAGTGCCAGTCAGTCAGTGCCAGTCAGCCAGTGCCAGTCAGACAGTGCCAGTCAGCCAGTGCCAGTCAGTCAGTGGCAGTCAGTCAGTGGCAGTCAGTCAGTGCCAGTCAGACAGTGCCAGTCAGTCAGTGGCAGTCAGACAGTGGCAGTCAGTCAGTGGCAGTCAGACAGTGCCAGTCAGTCAGTGCCAGTCACTCAGTGCCAGTCAGTCAGTGCCAGTCAGCCAGTGCCAGTCAGACAGCGCCTGTCAGTCAGCGCCAGTCAGACAGTGCCAGTCAGACAGTGCCAGTCAGTCAGTGCCAGTCAGCCAGTGCCAGTCAGACAGCGCCAGTCAGTCAGTGCCAGTCAGTCAGTGCCAGTCAGCCAGTGCCAGTCAGATTGTGCCAGTCATTCAGTGCCAGTCATTCAGTGCCAGTCAGCCAGTGCCAGTCAGACAGTGCCAGGCAGTCAGTGCCAGTCAGTCAGTGCCAGTCAGACAGTGCCAGTCAGTCAGTGCCAGTCAGACAGTGCCAGTCAGTCAGTGCCAGTCAGACAATGCCAGTCAGACAGTGCCAGTCAGTCAGTGCCAGTCAGACAGTGCCAGTCAGCCAGTGCCAGTCAGACAGCGCCAGTCAGCCAGTGCCAGTCAGTCAGTGCCAGTCAGCCAGTGCCAGTCAGATAGTGCCAGTCATTCAGTGCCAGTCAGCCAGTGCCAGTCAGACAGTGCCAGTCAGTCATTGCCAGTCAGTCAGTGCCAGTCAGACAGTGCCAGTCAGTCAGTGCCAGTCAGACAGTGCCAGTCAGTCAGTGCCAGTCAGCCAGTGCCAGACAGACAGTGCCAGTCAGCCAGTGCCAGACAGACAGTGCCAGTCAGCCAGTGCCAGTCAGCCAGTGCCAGTCAGACAGTGCCAGTCAGACAGTGCCAGTCAGTCAGTGCCAGTCAGACAGTGCCAGTCAGTCAGTGCCAGTCAGTCAGTGGCAGTCAGTCAGTGCCAGTCAGTCAGTGCCAGTCAGCCAGTGCCAGTCAGACAGTGCCAGTCAGCCAGTGCCAGTCAGTCAGTGGCAGTCAGTCAGTGGCAGTCAGTCAGTGCCAGTCAGACAGTGCCAGTCAGTCAGTGGCAGTCAGACAGTGGCAGTCAGTCAGTGGGAGTCAGACAGTGCCAGTCAGTCAGTGGCAGTCACTCAGTGCCAGTCAGTCAGTGCCAGTCAGACAGTGCCAGTCAGTCAGTGCCAGTCAGTCAGTGGCAGTCAGCCAGTGCCAGTCAGTCAGTGGCAGTCAGTCAGTGCCAGTCAGACAGTGCCAGTCAGCCAGTGCCAGTCAGCCAGTGCCAGTCAGTCAGTGCCAGTCAGACAGTGCCAGTCAGACAGTGCCAGTCAGTCAGTGCCAGTCAGACAGTGCCAGTCAGTCAGTGCCAGTCAGTCAGTGGCAGTCAGTCAGTGCCAGTCAGTCAGTGCCAGTCAGCCAGTGCCAGTCAGACAGTGCCAGTCAGCCAGTGCCAGTCAGTCAGTGGCAGTCAGTCAGTGGCAGTCAGTCAGTGCCAGTCAGACAGTGCCAGTCAGTCAGTGGCAGTCAGACAGTGGCAGTCAGTCAGTGGGAGTCAGACAGTGCCAGTCAGTCAGTGCCAGTCACTCAGTGCCAGTCAGTCAGTGCCAGTCAGACAGTGCCAGTCAGTCAGTGCCAGTCAGTCAGTGGCAGTCAGCCAGTGCCAGTCAGTCAGTGGCAGTCAGTCAGTGCCAGTCAGCCAGTGCCAGTCAGACAGTGCCAGTCAGCCAGTGCCAGTCAGTCAGTGCCAGTCAGACAATGCCAGTCAGACAGTGCCAGTCAGTCAGTGCCAGTCAGACAGTGCCAGTCAGTCAGTGGCAGTCAGTCAGTGCCAGTCAGTCAGTGCCAGTCAGCCAGTGCCAGTCAGACAGTGCCAGTCAGCCAGTGCCAGTCAGTCAGTGGCAGTCAGTCAGTGGCAGTCAGTCAGTGCCAGTCAGACAGTGCCAGTCAGTCAGTGGCAGTCAGACAGTGGCAGTCAGTCAGTGGCAGTCAGACAGTGCCAGTCAGTCAGTGCCAGTCACTCAGTGCCAGTCAGTCAGTGCCAGTCAGCCAGTGCCAGTCAGACAGCGCCTGTCAGTCAGCGCCAGTCAGACAGTGCCAGTCAGACAGTGCCAGTCAGTCAGTGCCAGTCAGCCAGTGCCAGTCAGACAGCGCCAGTCAGTCAGTGCCAGTCAGTCAGTGCCAGTCAGCCAGTGCCAGTCAGATTGTGCCAGTCATTCAGTGCCAGTCATTCAGTGCCAGTCAGCCAGTGCCAGTCAGTCAGTGGCAGTCAGACAGTGGGAGTCAGTCAGTGGGAGTCAGACAGTGCCAGTCACTCAGTGCCAGTCACTCAGTGCCAGTCAGTCAGTGCCAGTCAGACAGTGCCAGTCAGTCAGTGCCAGTCAGTCAGTGGCAGTCAGTCAGTGGCAGTCAGTCAGTGCCAGTCAGTCAGTGCCAGTCAGCCAGTGCCAGTCAGACAGTGCCAGTCAGCCAGTGCCAGTCAGTCAGTGGCAGTCAGTCAGTGGCAGTCAGTCAGTGCCAGTCAGACAGTGCCAGTCAGTCAGTGGCAGTCAGACAGTGGCAGTCAGTCAGTGGGAGTCAGACAGTGCCAGTCAGTCAGTGCCAGTCACTCAGTGCCAGTCAGTCAGTGCCAGTCAGACAGTGCCAGTCAGTCAGTGCCAGTCAGTCAGTGGCAGTCAGCCAGTGCCAGTCAGTCAGTGGCAGTCAGTCAGTGCCAGTCAGACAGTGCCAGTCAGACAGTGCTAGTCAGACAGTGGCAGTCAGTCAGTGCCAGTCAGACAGTGGCAGTCAGTCAGTGCCAGTCAGACAGTGCCAGTCAGCCAGTGCCAGTCAGTCAGTGCCAGTCAGCCAGTGCCAGTCAGTCAGTGCCAGTCAGTCAGTGCCAGTCAGTCAGTGGCTGTCAGCCAGTGCCAGTCAGTCAGTGGCAGTCAGCCAGTGCCAGTCAGTCAGTGGCAGTCAGTCAGTGCCAGTCAGCCAGTGCCAGTCAGACAGTGCCAGTCAGCCAGTGCCAGTCAGTCAGTGCCAGTCAGACAATGCCAGTCAGACAGTGCCAGTCAGTCAGTGCCAGTCAGACAGTGCCAGTCAGTCAGTGGCAGTCAGTCAGTGCCAGTCAGTCAGTGCCAGTCAGCCAGTGCCAGTCAGACAGTGCCAGTCAGCCAGTGCCAGTCAGTCAGTGGCAGTCAGTCAGTGGCAGTCAGTCAGTGCCAGTCAGACAGTGCCAGTCAGTCAGTGGCAGTCAGACAGTGGCAGTCAGTCAGTGGCAGTCAGACAGTGCCAGTCAGTCAGTGCCAGTCACTCAGTGCCAGTCAGTCAGTGCCAGTCAGCCAGTGCCAGTCAGACAGCGCCTGTCAGTCAGCGCCAGTCAGACAGTGCCAGTCAGACAGTGCCAGTCAGTCAGTGCCAGTCAGCCAGTGCCAGTCAGACAGCGCCAGTCAGTCAGTGCCAGTCAGTCAGTGCCAGTCAGCCAGTGCCAGTCAGATTGTGCCAGTCATTCAGTGCCAGTCATTCAGTGCCAGTCAGCCAGTGCCAGTCAGTCAGTGGCAGTCAGACAGTGGGAGTCAGTCAGTGGGAGTCAGACAGTGCCAGTCACTCAGTGCCAGTCACTCAGTGCCAGTCAGTCAGTGCCAGTCAGACAGTGCCAGTCAGTCAGTGCCAGTCAGTCAGTGGCAGTCAGTCAGTGGCAGTCAGTCAGTGCCAGTCAGTCAGTGCCAGTCAGCCAGTGCCAGTCAGACAGTGCCAGTCAGCCAGTGCCAGTCAGTCAGTGGCAGTCAGTCAGTGGCAGTCAGTCAGTGCCAGTCAGACAGTGCCAGTCAGTCAGTGGCAGTCAGACAGTGGCAGTCAGTCAGTGGGAGTCAGACAGTGCCAGTCAGTCAGTGCCAGTCACTCAGTGCCAGTCAGTCAGTGCCAGTCAGACAGTGCCAGTCAGTCAGTGCCAGTCAGTCAGTGGCAGTCAGCCAGTGCCAGTCAGTCAGTGGCAGTCAGTCAGTGCCAGTCAGACAGTGCCAGTCAGACAGTGCTAGTCAGACAGTGGCAGTCAGTCAGTGCCAGTCAGACAGTGGCAGTCAGTCAGTGCCAGTCAGACAGTGCCAGTCAGCCAGTGCCAGTCAGTCAGTGCCAGTCAGCCAGTGCCAGTCAGTCAGTGCCAGTCAGTCAGTGCCAGTCAGTCAGTGGCTGTCAGCCAGTGCCAGTCAGTCAGTGGCAGTCAGTCAGTGCCAGTCAGCCAGTGCCAGTCAGTCAGTGGCAGTCAGCCAGTGCCAGTCAGTCAGTGGCAGTCAGTCAGTGGCAGTCAGTCAGTGCCAGTCAGACAGTGGCAGTCAGTCAGTGCCAGTCAGACAGTGCCAGACAGCCAGTGCCAGTCTTTCAGTGCCAGTCAGTCAGTGGCAGTCAGCCAGTGCCAGTCAGTCAGTGGCAGTCAGTCAGTGCCAGTCAGCCAGTGCCAGTCAGCCAGTGCCAGTCAGTCAGTGCTAGTCAGACAGTGCCAGTCAGTCAGTGCCAGTCAGCCAGTGCCAGTCAGTCAGTGCCAGTCAGTCAGTGGCAGTCAGCCAGTGCCAGTCAGACAGTGGCAGTCAGTCAGTGCCAGTCAGTCAGTGGCAGTAAGTCAGTGCCAGTCAGTCAGTGGCAGTCAGCCAGTGCCAGTCAGTCAGTGGCAGTCAGTCAGTGGCAGTCAGTCAGTGGCAGTAAGTCAGAGCCAGTCAGTCAGTGGCAGTCAGTCAGTGCCAGTCAGACAGTGCCAGTCAGCCAGTGCCAGTCAGTCAGTGGCAGTCAGTCAGTGGCAGTCAGTCAGTGGCAGTAAGTCAGTGCCAGTCAGTCAGTGGCAGTCAGTCAGTGCCAGTCAGACAGTGCCAGTCAGTCAGTGCCAGTCAGTCAGTGCCAGTCAGACAGTGCCAGTCAGTCAGTGCCAGTCAGTCAGTGCCAGTCAGACAGAGGCAGCTAGGATGACACTCAGGATTTGCAGCGCCTGTCTCCAGGATATTACTCAGCGCCGGGCAAGGCCAGATAAAGATTGTTGCCCTGGGTTACGCTGGTAAACCAGAAGTGGGGGGAGGGTGTTTGGGGAACCAGCGAGTTCCCGGACTCCGGAGAGCCGGTGAGTGGGCGATCTGTGCACTCGACGGGGACCTGGGACCCTCCTCACTGCCCCGAGCCCCGGTCACTGCCTGGCACACAGTTACTGTCAGCAGCACAGACACGGTGCACGACACGGCCAGCCCTGACCACCCAGTGCCCGGCACCCACCCCCTTACCACCCTCCGGCCTGGGCAGCTTTGTGGCTCACAGATACCCCCTGGCTCAGCCCCTTCCCCGCATACAATCTGAATATTCTGGGTACGAGGCCCAGGCAGAAGGACACACAGGCCGACTGAGGGAGGGTGAAGCACTCGCTGCTCAGGCTGGTGCAAGAGGGCCAGCCGTGGGTCAGTGGGCAGCACTCTCGCCTCTGAGTCAGAAGGTCGTGGGTTCAAATCCCACTCCAGAGACTCGAGCACATAAATCCAGGCTGACACTCCCAGCACTGAGGGAGCGCCGCACTGTCGGAGGGGCAGTACTGAGGGAGCGTCGCACTGTCGGAGGGGCAGTACTGAGGGAGCGCCGCACTGTCGGAGGGGCAGTACTGAGGGAGCGCCGCACTGTCGGAGGGGCAGTACTGAGGGAGTGCCGCACTGTCGGAGGGGCAGTACTGAGGGAGCGCCGCACTGTCGGAGGGGCGGTACTGAGGGAGCGTCGCACTGTCGGAGGGGCAGTACTGAGGGAGCGCCGCACTGTCGGAGGGGCAGTACTGAGGGAGCGCCGCACTGTCGGAGGGGCAGTACTGAGGGAGCGCCGCACTGTCGGAGGGGCAGTACTGAGGGAGCGCCGCACTGTCGGAGGGGCAGTACTGAGGGAGTGCAGCGCTGTCGGAGGGGCAGTACTGAGGGAACACCGCACTGTCGGAGGGGCAGTACTGAGGGAGCGCCGCACTGTCGGAGGGGCGGTACTGAGGGAGCGTCGCACTGTCGGAGGTGCTGCCTTTTGGATGAGCCATTAAACCGAGGCCCCGTCTGCCCCCTCAGGTGGATGTAAAAGATCCCGGGGCCACTATTGGAAGAAGAGCAGGGGGAGTTCTCCCCGGTGTCCTGGGGCCAATATTTATCCCTCGACCAACATCACTAAAACAGATGATCCGGGTCATTATCACATCGCTGTGTGTGGGAGCTTGCTGTGCACAAATTGAGCTGCCAAGAGCCCAAATGCCCGTATTTCCAGGGCCATCGGGTGTGAGCCAGAACCCAACACTGGGCACACGCTCGGCGTGACTTACCGCGCGCGTTTCATGTTCCTGATATTGACGTGCGGCTGGGAACACCTCACCTGGTGCAGTGAGCGATCGGTGTCTGGAACAGCCGCTTTCACCAAATATTTGCCGAGATTGGTGGGCGTGCACCCCCTGAGCAAATGTTCACGGTACAGATGCATTGTCGCCGGTACCAGGCAACGTGTGTCGTTACCGGGATTCCGGAAAGACGCGAGACGCCATGTAAGGTTCGAGCAGCGAGCAGCGAGCAGCCCCAGCTCAGGCGTGTTCACACGTGTTGACCACGGAGCTCGGAGCCAGGCCCCGAGTGGGGTCCCCTGACACCTCGCCACCTTTCCCTTGTACCTGGCCCTCCTCCGTCGTTCAGCGGTGAGGAACTCCAGGGGCCACAGCGGCCGCTTTCGGGAAAACCTCTGTGCGCCGATTCTCCGCGGAGGGGCCGCCATTTTACAAATCGCCCTTAGCTCAGGAGCGGGAACAGCTTCCGGGAACGCTCGGCCCGACTGGCAGGGTCCCCTCGCGGAATTGCCAGGTTGTCCCGGCAATTGTTCCCCCCGGGTTTGGCCGGGGCACCAATGTTCAGCCCCCGCGCGCCCCACCCCCCCCCCCCACTCTCGGGAGCCTGGCCGCTGGGCCGAATGTAACTCATTGCAGAGTTCTCAGCGGCTCACCCCGTTAACTGACGGGGGAGAGCGTGGGGACACGCCAGCGCCGTGATGTCATTGACACGGTGCCAATGACTGACAATGTCGGACACTCCCCCCCGCCCCCACCGCCCCCGCCCCCACTCCCCCCCCCCCATGGCACTCCCCACTCACCCCCTGCCCCCACTCCCCCCCGCACCCACTCCCCCCACTCCACCCACTCCCCCCCCCCCGCGGCACTCCCCACTTCCCCCCAGCTCCCACTCCCCCCCGCCCCCACTCCCACACTCCCCCCCGCCCCCACTGCCCCCGCCCCCACTCCCACTCCCCCCTGCCCCCACTCCCCCCCGCCCCCACTGCCCCCGCCCCCACTCCCCCCCCCCGTGGCACTCCCCACTTCCCCCCTGCCCCCACTCCCCCCCGCCCCCATTCCCCCCCCCCGTGGCACTCCCCACTTCCCCCCTGCCCCCACTCCCCCCCGCCCCCACTCCCCCCCCCCGTGGCACTCCCCACTTCCCCCCACTCCCCCCCCGCGGCACTCCCCACTTCCCCCCTGCCCCCACTCCCCCCCGCACCCACTCCCCCCCCCCCCGCGGCACTCCCCACTTCCCCCCCGCCCCCACTCCCCCCGCCCCCACTCCCACACTCCCCCCGCCCCCACTGCCCCCACCCCCACTCCCACTCCCCCCTGCCCCCACTCCCCCCCGCCCCCATTGCCCCCACTCCACCCACTCCCCCCCGCGGCACTCCCCACTCGGCCCCACTCCCCCCCCCCTCCGTGGCACTCCCCACTTCCCCCCTGCCCCCACTGCCCCTGCCCCCACTCCCCCCCCCCGTGGCACTCCCCACTCCCCCCACTCCCCCCCGCCCCCACTCCCCCCTGCCCCCACTCCCCCCCGCCCACACTGCCCCCGCCCCCACTGCAACCACTCCACCCACTCCCCCCCCGCGGCACTCCCCACTCGGCCCCACTCCCCCCCCCCCCGTGGCACTCCCCACTCCCCCCACTCCCCCCCCCGCGGCACTCCCCACTCGGCCCCACTCCCCCCCCCCCGTGGCACTCCCCACTCCCCCCACTCCCCCCCCCGCGGCACTCCCCACTCGGCCCCACTCCCCCCCCACAACCCCCCCTCCGCGGCCACTCCCCCCCACTCACCCCCCGTGGCACTCCCCACTTCCCCCCTGCCCCCACTCCCCCCCCGCCCCCACTCCCCCCCAATCCCCGCCCTGCCCCCACTCCCCCCCGCCCCCACTCCCCCCAACCCCCCCCGCACCCACTCCCTCCCCGCCCCCATTCCCCCCCCCGCGACACTCCCGGCTCCCCCACTCCCCCCCCCCCGCGGAACTCCCCACTCCCCCCCCCCCACGGCACTCCCCACTCCCCCCACTCCACCCACTCCCCCCCCCGCGGCACTCCCCACTCCCCCCACTCCCCCCCCCCCGGGGCACTCCCCACTCGGCCCCACTCCCCCCCCACACCCCCCCCCGCGGCCACTCACCCCCACTCACCCCCCCGCGGCATTCCCCACTCGGCCCCACTCCCCCCCCCACTCCCCCTCCCGCACCCACTCCCCCCAATCACCCCCACTCCCCCCCATCCCCATTCCCCCCAATCCCCCCCACTCCCCCCCAATCCCCCCACTGCCCTCACTCCCCCCCAATCCCCCCCTGCCCCCACTCCCCCCCCCGCACCCACTCCCCCCCAATCACCCCCCTGCCCCCTCTCCCCCAATCCCCCCCACTACCCTCCCCGCCCCACTCCCCCCCTGCCCCCACTCCCTCCCTGCCCCCATTCCCCACTCGGCCCCACACCCCCCCCACACCCCCCCCGCGGCCACTCCCCCCCACTCACCCCCCCGCGGCACTCCCCACTCGGCCCCACTCCCCCCCCATACCCCCCCCGCGGCCACTCCCCCCCACTCACCCCCCCGCGGCACTCCCCACTCGGCCCCACTCCCCCCCATACCCCCCCCGCGGCCACTCCCCCCCCAATCCCCGCCCTGCCCCCACTCCCCCCGTCCCCACTCCCCTCCCATCCCCCCCACTCCCCCCCCCCCGCACCCACTCCCCCCAATCCCCCCCACTCCCCCTCCCGCACCCACTCCCCCCCAATCCCCCCCACTCCCCCCCATCCCCACTCCCCCCAATCCCCCCACTCCCCCCCCGCACCCACTCTACCCCAATCCCCCCACTGTCCCCACTCCCCCCCAATCCCCCCCTGCCCCCAATCCCCCCCCGCCCCCACTCCCCCCAATCCCCCCCATTCCCCCCCCGCGGCCTCTCCCCCCAATCCCCCCCCACTCCCCCCCCCGCACCCACTCCCCCCCAATCCCCCCCCGCACCCACTCCCCCCCACTCCCCCCCTGCCCCCACTCCCTCCCTGCCCCCACTCCCCACTCCCCCCACTTCCCCCCCGCGGCACTCCCCACTCGGTCCCACTCCCCTACCACGGCCACTCCCCCCCACTCGCCCCCCCCCCGCGGCACTCCCCACTCGGCCCCACTCCCCCCCCCCCACCCCCCCCCCCCGCAGCCACTCCCCCCCAATCCCTGCCCTGCCCCCACTCCCCCCCGCCCCCACCGCCCCCGCCCCCACTCCCCCACCGCCCCCGCCCCCACTCCCCCACCGCCCCCGCCCCCACTCCCCCACCGCCCCCGCCCCCACTCCCCCACCGCCCCCGCCCCCACTCCCCCCCCCCCCATGGCACTCCCCACTCCCCCCCTGCCCCCACTCCCCCGGCACCCACTCCCCCCACTCCACCCACTCCCCCCCCCCCGCGGCACTCCCCACTTCCCCCCAGCCCCCACTCCCCCCCGCCCCCACTCCCACACTCCCCCCCGCCCCCACTGCCCCCGCCCCCACTCCCACTCCCCCCTGCCCCTACTGCCCCCGCCCCCACTCCCCCCCCCGTGGCACTCCCCACTTCCCCCCACTCCCCCCCGCGGCACTCCCCACTTCCCCCCTGCCCCCACTCCCCCCCGCCCCCACTCCCACACTCCCCCCGCCCCCACTGCCCCCGCCCCCACTCCCACTCCCCCCTGCCCCCACTCCCCCCCGCCCCCATTGCCCCCACTCCACCCACTCCCCCCCGCGGCACTCCCCACTCGGCCCCACTCCCCCCCCCTCCGTGGCACTCCCCACTTCCCCCCTGCCCTCACTGCCCCTGCCCCCACTCCCCCCCCCCGTGGCACTCCCCACTCCCCCCACTCCCCCCACTCCCCCCCGCCCCCACTCCCCCCCGCCCCCACTGCCCCCGCCCCCACTGCAACCACTCCACCCACTCCCCCCCCGCGGCACTCCCCACTCGGCCCCACTCCCCCCCCCTCCGTGGCACTCCCCACTTCCCCCTGCCCCCACTCCCCCCCGCCCCCACTCCCACACTCCCCCCGCCCCCACTCCCCCCCAATCCCCGCCCTGCCCCCACTCCCCCCCGCCCCCACTCCCCCCAATCCCCCCCGCACCCACTCCCTCCCCGCCCCCACTCCCCCCCCCGCGGAACTCCCCACTCCCCCCCCCCCACGGCACTCCCCACTCCCCCCACTCCACCCACTCCCCCCCCCGCGGCACTCCCCACTCCCCCCACTCCCCCCCCCGGGGCACTCCCCACTCGGCCCCACTCCCCCCCCCGCAGCCACTCCCCCCCAATCCCCCCCACTCCCCCTCCCGCACCCACTCCCCCCAATCACCCCCACTCCCCCCCATCCCCATTCCCCCCAATCCCCCCCACTCCCCCAAATCCCCCCACTGCCCCCACTCCCCCCCAATCCCCCCCCTGCCCCCACTCCCCCCCACTCCCCCCCCGCACCCACTCCCCCAATCCACCCCCTGCCCCCTCTCCCCCAATCCCCCCCACTACCCTCCCCGCCCCACTCCCCCCCTGCCCCCACTCCCTCCCTGCCCCCATTCCCCACTCGGCCCCACACCCCCCCCACACCCCCCCCGCGGCCACTCCCCCCACTCACCCCCCCGCGGCACTCCCCACTCGGCCCCACTCCCCCCCATACCCCCCCCCGCGGCCACTCCCCCCCACTCACCCCCCGCGGCACTCCCCACTCGGCCCCACTCCCCCCCCATACCCCCCCCGCGGCCACTCCCCCCCAATCCCCGCCCTGCCCCACTCCCCCCGTCCCCACTCCCCTCCCATCCCCCCCACTCCCCCCCCCCCGCACCCACTCCCCCCAATCCCCCCCACTCCCCCTCCCGCACCCACTCCCCCCCAATCCCCCCCACTCCCCCCCATCCCCACTCCCCCCAATCCCCCCACTCCCCCCCCGCACCCACTCTACCCAATCCCCCCACTGTCCCCACTCCCCCCCAATCCCCCCACTGCCCCCAATCCCCCCCCGCCCCCACTCCCCCCAATCCCCCCCACTCCCCCCCCCGCGGCCTCTCCCCCCAATCCCCCCCACTCCCCCCCCGCACCCACTCCCCCCCAATCACCCCCCGCACCCACTCCCCCCACTCCCCCCCTGCCCCCACTCCCTCCCTGCCCCCACTCCCCACTCCCCCCACTTCCCCCCCGCGGCACTCCCCACTCGGTCCCACTCCCCTACCACGGCCACTCCCCCCCACTCGCCCCCCCCCCCCCCCCGCGGCACTCCCCACTCGGCCCCACTCCCCCCCCACCCCCCCCCCCCCCCGCAGCCACTCCCCCCCAATCCCTGCCCTGCCCCCACTCCCCCCCGTCCCCACTCCCCCCAATCCTCCCCACTCCCCCCCCCCGCAGCCACTCCCCCCCAATCCCCGCCCTGCCCCCACTCCCCCCCAATCCCCCCCTGCCCCCACTCCCCCCCAATCCCCCCCTGCCCCCACTCCCCCCCAATCCCCCCACATGCCCCCACTCCCCCCAAACCCCCCCAATCACCCCCCTGCCCCCACTCCCCCCAATCCCCCCCACTACCCTCCCCGCCCCACTCCACCCCTGCCTCCACTCCCTTCCTGCCCCCACTCCCTCCCTGCCCCCACTCCCCCCTGCCCCCACTCCCGCGGGACTGCCTATGATGATGAATATATAGATTGTAAATAGTTGAGGCCCCAGCACCGATCCCTGCGACTACAGGCTTCCATGACGAAATACATCAGCACAAAAAGATTACGAACATGCCCAGTATTTTACCGACACCACCACAACATAAATCACAAAAAGGAAAACTAATCAGACTTACCCGAGGAAGCCATTACTGACCTCAGTGCGGGCGTTACAGCTCGGAATGCCAGACCCCGCAGGCGACCACATCAGGCCCCACTACCTGGTGCTACGGATCGAGCCGGTGTCAGAACCGGGGGTGTTGGACACCGGCTCGCCTCCGTCGGGGGGTACTGCTCCGCTCACCCACCCCTCGAAACTGGCACCGAATGTACTCCCCGCTGCCATTGCCACCCCTCTGGTGCACTGACAGGGACAGCAGGAGACAGAAAGTTTAATCCGCAGGGTCACTGTGGCACAGAAAGAGTCCATTCGGCCCATTGAGTCCCTGTCCACCCATCACCATCAGAGGCAGTCCCTCGGAATCGAGGAAGACTTGCTCCCACTCTAACAGTGAGTCCTCAGGTGGCTGAACAGTCCAATACGAGAGCCACAGTCCCTGTCACAGGTGGGACAGACAGTGGTTGAGGGAAGGGGAGGGTGGGACTGGTTTGCCGCACGCTCCTTCCGCTGCCTGCGCTTGGTTTCTGCACGCTCTCGGCGACGAGACTCGAGGTGCTCAGCGCCCTCCCGGATGCACTTCCTCCACTTAGGGTGGACTGGTCTTTGGGCCAGGGACTCCCAGGTGTCGGTGGGGATGTTGCCACTTTATCAGGGAGGCTTTGAGGGTGGTCCCTGTAACATTTCCTCTGCCCACCTTTGGCTCGTTTGCCGTGAAGGAGTTCCGAGTAGAGCGCTTGCTTTGGGAGTCTCGTGTCGGGGGCATGCGGACAATGTGGCCCTGCCCAGCGGAGCTGGTCAAGTGTGGTCAGTGCTTCGATGCCGGGGATGTTGGCCTGGTCGAGGACGCTAACGTTGGTGCGTCTGTCCTCCCAGGGGATTTGCGGGATCTTGCGGAGGCATCGTTGGTGGTATTTCTCCAGCGACTTGAGGTGTCTACCGTACATGGTTCATGTCTCTGAGCCATACAGGAGGGCGGGTATCACTACAGCCCTGTAGACCATGAGCTCGGTCGCCCCTCGACACCAGCAGGAAGCCTGGCGAGCTGGACTGCAGAGCAGGGGGTAGTGGCAGAAAATAGGGAGGCTTTCCCCCCCCGCGGGGAGGCGGGAGGGTGAGGAGAGGGTTGGTACGATCCCGGGGCGGGGGGGAGGGGGTGATCCCCGGGGGAGGAGAGTGGGGGCGGGGGGGAAATTCGTGTCGGCTTCCCCTGCAGGGGAGATGGTGTGACCCCAGGGGAGAGGGTGGTATGTATCTGGGGGATGGTGGGATCATGTGATCCGGGGTGGGGGGAGCAAAGCCATGGAGGGATGGCAGCTGCAATGGCCCTTTAAGCACTGCTGCTTTGGCCACGCAATGCAGTGAAGGTCGAACGTGCCCCGGGGTCCTGAGTGCGGGTTTGGCCCCGATTTCAATATTTAACCATGTTCCCCCGGCCTGTTTGAAACAGAGAAACATAGAAAGTAGGTGCAGGAGTAGGCCATTCGGCCCTTCGAGCCTGCACCGCCATTCAATAAGATCATGGCTGAACATTCACCTCAGTACCCCATTCCTGCTTTCTCTCCATACCCCTTGATCCCTTTAGCTGTAAGGGCCACAACTAACTCCCTTTTGAATACATCCAACAAACTGGCCTCA
This sequence comes from Pristiophorus japonicus, assembly GCF_044704955.1. Lineage (NCBI taxonomy): Eukaryota > Metazoa > Chordata > Chondrichthyes > Pristiophoridae > Pristiophorus > Pristiophorus japonicus. The sequence continues at coordinate 12,944,553 of NC_092006.1, forward strand.
ACAACTTTCTGTGGGAGAGAATTCCACAGGTTCACAATTCTCTGGGTGAAGAAGTTTCTCCTCATCTCGGTCCTAAATGGCTTACCCCTTATCCTTAGACTGTGTGACCCCTGGTTCTGGACTTCCCCAACATTGGGAACATTCTTCCTGCATCTAACCTGTCCAATCCCGTCAGAATTTTATATGTTTCTGTGAGATCCCCTCTCATCCTTCTAAATTCCAGCGAATATAAACCTAATTGATCATAATAGTTCATGTCCCACTCCAGAAACCTGAGCACAACAAATCTAGACTGACACTCCCAGTGCAGTGCTGAGGGAGTGCCGCACTGTCGGAGGGGCAGTACTGAGGGAGTGAGTGCCACACTGTCGGAGGGGCAGTACTGAGGGAGTGCTGCACTGTCGGAGGGGCAGTACTGAGGGAGTGCCACACTGTCGGAGGGGCAGTACTGAGGGAGCGCCGCACTGTTGGAGGGGCAGTACTGAGGGAGCGCCGCACTGTCGGAGGGGCAGTACTGAGGGAGTGCCACACTGTCGGAGGGGCAGTACTGAGGGAGTGCTGCACTGTCGGAGGGACAGTACTGAGGGAGCACCGCACTGTCGGAGGGGCAGTACTGAGGGAGTGCTGCACTGTCGGAGGGGCAGTACTGAGGGAGTGAGTACCACACTGTTGGTGGGGCAGTACTGAGGGAGTGCCGCACTGTCGGAGGGGCAGTACTGAGGGAGTGAGTGCCACACTGTCGGAGGGGCAGTACTGAGGGAGTGCCGCACTGTCGGAGGGGCAGTACTGAGGGAGTGCTGCACTGTCGGAGGGGCAGTACTGAGGGAGCGCCGCACTGTCGGAGGGGCGGTACTGAGGGAGTGCTGCACTGTCGGAGGGGCAGTACTGAGGGAGCGCCGCACTGTCGGAGGGGCAGTACTGAGGAAGCACTGCACTGTCGGAGGGGCAGTACTGAGGAAGCACTGCACTGTCGGAGGGGCGGTACTGAGGGAGTGCTGCACTGTCGGAGGTGCCGTCTGTCGGATGAGACGTTAAACCGAGGCCCCGTCTGCCCTCTCGGGTGGATGTAAAAGATCCCGGGGCCACTATTGGAAGAAGAGCAGGGTGAGTTTTCCCCGGTGTCCTGGGGCCAATATTTATCCCTCAACCAACATCACTAAAACAGATGATCCGGGTCATTATCACATTGCTGTGTGTGGGAGCTTGCTGTGCGCAAATTGAGCTGCCGCGTTTCCCACAATGCAACAGTGACCACACTCCAACAGTACTTCATTGGCTGTGAAGCGTTCTGGGACGTCTGGTGGTTGTGAAAGGTGCTATATAAATGCAAGTCTTTCTTACTTTTCTCCCGACGTCCAGAGTCCCCAAACCATTAGTCCATCACCCATTGTCCTCCTCCTGCCCCTCAGTACCACCGTGAGAGTTCCCCCTCCCACGTCGCCCAGCGCTGCCTGTCTGCCGCCTCTCCTGATTGGTCAACAGCCTCTGTGCTGTTTTACTGCTCCAGGTTCGCAGGGGGTGAACAGGTAGTTATAACTGGGTTGAAGGTGCTATCGAAATGCAGCTTATCATGCATTCAGGGAAGCTGGACCTCCTCATCCCATGACACCGTTGTACAGCGCAGGCAACAACTTGCATCTATATAGCGCCTTTAACTTCCCAGGGCGCTGCACAGGAGCGTAAACCTATCCAGATTTCACACTGAGCCACCACAAGGAGACATTAGGGACAGGCGACCACAAGCTGGGTGGGTTTTAAAGAGCGCCTCAGAGGAGGAGAGAGAGGCGGAGAGGTTTAGGGAGGGAGTTCCAGAGCTCGGGGCCCAGGCAGCTGAAGGCACGGCCTCCGATGGTGGGGCGATGGAAATCGGGCCCCTTTAAGAGTCAGCACTGAGCTCAGCCCCCGCCTCGAACAGCCCGAGAATTGGGCTCGACTTCCAGTGCTGCTTTGTTCTCTGACCTTCCTCACGCATGTTTCTTCATTCATTGATGTGAATGGACCCACCCCTGCAGGCACTGATCACTCCGAGTCCGTCGGCGGGCCCACTACCGTCGGGGGGGCGG
>NC_092006.1:12946815-12975223 GCF_044704955.1 Pristiophorus japonicus
GGGGGAGGGGAGGGGAGGGGAGGGGGCAGTGGGGCGGGGTGGGGGAGGGGAGGGGAGGGGGCAGTGGGGCGGGGTGGGGGAGGGGAGGGGGAGGGGAGGGGGCAGTGGGGCGGGGTGGGGGAGGGGAGGGGAGGGGGCAGTGGGGCGGGGTGGGGGAGGGGAGGGGGAGGGGAGGGGGCAGTGGGGCGGGTGGGGGAGGGGAGGGGAGGGGAGGGGGAGGGGGAAGTGGGATGGGGCAGGGGAGGAGAGGAGGAGGGGAGGGGAGGGAAGGGGGCAGTGGAGCCGGGCGGGGGAGGGGGCAGTAGGGCGGGATGGGGGAGGGGAGGGGTAGGGGAGGAAGAGGGGAGGGGGAGCGGAGAGGGAGGGGAGGGGGCAGTGGGGCAGGGTGGGGGAGGAGAGGAGGAGGGGAGGGGAGAGGTAAGGGATGAGGGCGGGGGGAGGGGAGAGGGTGGAACAAGAAAGAAAAGAAAGACTTGCATTTATATAGCGCCTTTCACGACCACCAGACGTCCCAAAGCGCTTTTCAGCAATGAAGTACTTTTGGAGTGTAGTCACTGATGTATTCTGGGAAACGCGGCAGCTCAATTTGCGCACAGCAAGCTCCCACACACAGCGATGTGGTAATGACCCGGATCATCTGTTTTAGTGATGTTGGTTGAGGGATAAATATAGGCCCCAGGACACCGGGGAGAAATCCCCCTGCTCTTCTTCCAATAGTGGCCCCGGGATCTTTTACATCCACCCGAGAGGGCAGACGGGGCCTCGGTTTAATGCCTCATCCGAAAGACGGCCCCTCCGACAGTGCGGCGCTCCCTCAGTACTGTCCCTCCGACAGTGCGGTGCTCCCTCAGTACTGCCCCTCCGACAGTGCGGTGCTCCCTCAGTACTGCCCCTCCGACAGTGCGGTGCTCCCTCAGTACCGCCCCTCCGACAGTGCGGCACTCCCTCAGTACCGCCCCTCCGACAGTGCGGTGCTCCCTCAGTACTGCCCCTCCGACAGTGCGGCGCTCCCTCAGTACTGCCCCTCTGACAGCGCAATATGGCACTCCCTCAGTACTGCCCCTCCGACAGTGCGGCGCTCCCTCAGTACTGCCCCTCCGACAGTGCGGCACTCCCTCAGTACTGCCCCTCCGACAGTGCGGTACTCCCTGAGTACTGCCCCTCCGACAGTGCGGCGCTCCCTCAGTACTGCCCCTCCGACAGTGCGGCACTCCCTCAGTACTGCCCCTCCGACAGTGCGGTACTCCCTGAGTACTGCCCCTCCGACAGTGCGGCACTCCCTCAGTACTGCCCCCCGACAGTGCGGCACTCCCTCAGTACTGCCCCTCCGACAGTGCGGCACTCCCTCAGTACTGCCCCCCGACAGTGCGGCGCTCCCTCAGTACTGCCCCTCCGACAGTGCGGCGCTCCCTCAGTACTGCCCCTCCGACAGTGCGGCGCTCCCTCAGTACTGCCCCTCCGACAGTGCGGCGCTCCCTCAGTACTGCCCCTCCGACAGTGCGGCACTCCCTCAGTACTGCCCCTCCGACAGTGCGGCACTCCCTCAGTACTGCCCCCCGACAGTGCGGCGGGTTAGGGGGAGGCAGGGGGCGGGGGTAGGGAGGGCCGGGGAGCGACTTGTAAGTCTGGTGTTCGGGGGGAGTGGGGCCGGGCTGTGGGGAAAGAGCAGGGGGGAGTGGGACTGATTGGATCGCTCTGTCACAGAGCCGGCACAGCACGGGCTCCATGGGCCCAATGGCCCCCTCCTGTGTGCAGTGAAGTTTGATGAGGCTTTGAGACGAAGGGTAGATGTGTCATTGCCCCCTGTGGGTGCCCAGGGGCCCGAGACACTGAGAGAGTTGCCCACTGCTAGCCGTGGTACCCCAGGGGTCAAACTGTCGGCTGGACAAGTGCCCCCGAGTACCGGGGATAACGGGATATCCTCCGATAATTAAACTAAAGGTTCAGCTCTGCACGGAGAGGGCGATTACCCGGGGGACACCAGGGAACGGAGGAGGGAGAGAGGAACCATGTCTACATTCATGTTATTCATGGCCAATGGTTGCTGTGGGGACACAAGTAAATAAAATCTACCCACACTGAGCTGTCGAGTGAAGTGACTCACACCAGCCCATTGCAGCCCTGAGATATACAATAACTTCCTCTTACTGGTGACTAAACCCTGTTACTGGCACACTGCCCACTGAGTAACTCACCACGCTGCCCAGTCAGTGTCCCCAGCTGGCCTCGAATCAACCAGCATGGCCATTACCTTCACCGTAGGCTCTGTGAAGCAGCCATCAGCTCCCCCTGGGGGCTTGGTGAGGCAGAGCTCTCCACACCAGTACTGAGGGAGTGCTGTACTGCGCTGTCGGAGGGGCAGTACTGAGGGAGTGCTGTACTGCGCTGTCGGAGGGGCAGCACTGAGGGAGTGCTGCACTGCACTGTCGGAGGGGCAGTACTGAGGGAGTGCTGTTCTGCGCTGTCGGAGGGGCAGTACTGAGGGAGTGCCGTACTGCGCTGTCGGAGGGGCAGTACTGAGGGAGTGCTGCACTGTCGGAGGGGCAGTACTGAGGGAGTGCCGTACTGCGCTGTCGGAGGGGCAGTACTGAGGGAGTGCCATATTGCGCTGTCGGAGGGGCAGTACCGAGGGAGTGCCGTACTGCGCTGTCGGAGGGGCAGTACTGAGGGAGCGCCGCACTGTCGGAGAGGCAGTATTGAGGGAGTGCCGCACTGTCGGAGGGGCAGTATTGAGGGAGTGCCGCACTGTCGGAGGGGCAGTACTGAGGGAGTGCCGCACTGTCGGAGGGGCAGTATTGAGGGAGTGCCGCACTGTCGGAGGGGCAGTATTGAGGGAGTGCCGCACTGTCGGAGGGGCAGTACTGAGGGAGTGCCGCACTATCGGAGGGGCGGTACTGAGGGAGTGCTGCACTGCGCTGTCGGAGGGGCAGTATTGAGGGAGTGCCGTACTGCGCTGTCGGAGGGGCAGTACTGAGGGAGCGCCGTACTGCGCTGTCGGAGGGGCAGTACTGAGGGAGTGCCGTACTGCGCTGTCGGAGGGGCAGTACTGAGGGAGTGCCGTACTGCGCTGTCGGAGGGGCAGTACTGAGGGAGTGCCGTACTGCGCTGTCGGAGGGGCAGTACTGAGGTACTGTCTTTCGGATAGAAACATAGAAACATAGAAAATAGGTGCAGGACTAGGCCATTCGGCCCTTCGAGCCTGCACCACCATTCAATAAGATCATGGCTGATCATTCCTTCAGTACCCCATTCCTGCTTTCTCTCCATATCCCTTGATCCCTTTAGCTGTAAGGGCCATATCTAACTCCCTCTTGAATATATCCAATGAACTGACATCAACAACTTTCTGTGGTAGAGAATTCCACAGGTTCACCACTCTCTGAGTGAAGAAGTTTCTCCTCATCTCGGTCCTAAATGGCCTACCCCTTATCCTTAGACTGTGACCCCTGGTTCTGGACTTCTCCAACATCGGGAACATTCTTCCTGCATCTAAAATGTCCAATCCCGTCAGAATTTTATACGTTTCTGTGAGATCCCCTCTCATCCTTCGAAACTCCAGTGTATACAGGCCCAGTTGATTCAGCCTCCCCTCATATGTCAGTCCTGCCATCCCGGGAATCAGTCTGGTGAACCTTCGCTCCACTCCCTCAATAGCAAGAACGTCCTTCCTCAGATTAGGAGACCAAAACTGAACACAATATTCCAGGTGAGGCCTCACCAAGGCCCTGTACAACTGCAGTAAGACCTCCCCCCTGTACTCAAATCCCCTCGCTATGAAGGCCAACATGCCATTTGCCTTCTTCACCGCCTGCTGTACCTGCATGCCAACTTTCAGTGACTGATGTACCATGACACCCAGGTCTCGCTGCACCTCCCCTTTTCCTAATCTGTCGCCATGCAGATAATATTCTGCCTTCGTGTTTTTGCCACCAAAGTGGATAACCTCACATTTATCCACATTATACTTCATCTGCCATGCATTTTCCCACTCACCTAACCTGTCCAAATCACCCTGCAGCCTTTTAGCGTCCTCCTCACAACTCACACTGCCACCTAGCTTAGTGTCATCTGCAAACCTGGAGATATTACACTCAATTCCTTCATCCAAATCATTAATGTATATTGTAAATAGCTGGGGTCCCAGAACTGAGCCCTGCGGCACTCCACTAGTCACTGCCTGCCATTCTGAAAAGGACCCGTTTATCACAACTCTCTGCTTCCTGTCTGCCAACCAGTTCTCTATCCACGTCAATACATTACCCCCAATACCATGTGCTTTAATTTTGCACACCAATCTCTTGTGTGAGACCTTGTCATAAGCCTTTTGAAAGTCCAAATACACCACATCCACTGGTTCTCCCTTGTTCACTTTACTAGTTACATCCTCAAAAAATTCCAGAAGATTTGTCAAGCATGATTTCCCTTTCATAAATCCATGCTGACTTGGACCGATCCTGTCACTGCTTTCCAAATGCGCTGCTATTTCATCTTTATTGATTCCAACATTTTCCCCACTACTGATGTCAGGCTAACCGATCTATAATTATCCGTTTTCTCTCTCCCTCCTTTTTTAAATAGTGGTGTTACATTAGCTACCCTCCAGATCCAGAGTCGATAGACTGTTGGAAAATGATCACCAATGCATCCACTATTTCTATGGCCACTTCCTTAAGTACTCTGGGATACAGACTATCAGGCCCCATGGATTTATCGGGCTTCAATCCCATCAATTTCCCTAACACAATTTCCCACTTTATAAGGATGTCCTTCAGTTCCTCCTTCTCACTAGACCCTCGGTCCTCTAGTATTTCCGGAAGGTTATTTGTGTTTTCCTTTGTGAAGACAGAACCAAAGTATTTGTTTAATTGGTCCGCCATTTCTTTGTTCCCCATTATAAATTCACCTGAATCTGACTGCAAGGGACCTACGTTTGTTTTCACTAATCTTTTTCTCTTCGCATATCTATAGAAGCTTTTGCAGTCAGTTTTTATGTTCCCGGCAAGCTTCCTCTCATACTCTATTTTCCCCCCCGAATTAAACCCTTTGTCCTCCTCTGCTGTATTACAAAATTCTCCCAGTCCTCAGGTTTGCTGCTTTTTCTGGCCAATTTAAATACCTCTTCCTTGGATTTAACACTATCCTTAATTTCTCTTGTTAGCCACGGTTGAGCCACCTTCCCTGTTTTATTTTTACTCCAGACAGGAATGTACAATTGTTGAAGTTCATCCATGTGATCTTTAAACATTTGCCATTGCCTATCCATCATCAACCCTTTAAGTATCACTCGCCAGTCTATTCTAGCCAATTCACGCCTCATGCCGTCGAAGTTACCTTTCCCCAAGTTCAGGACCTTAGTGTCTGAATTAACTTGTCACTCTCCATCTTAAAAAAGAATTCTACCATATTATGGTCACTCTTCCCGAAGGGGCCTCGCACAACAAGATTGTTAATTAGTCCTTTCTCATTACACATCACCCAGTCTAGGATGGCCAGCTCTCTAGTTGGTTCCTCGACATATTGGTCGAGAACACCATCCCTAATACACTCCAGGAAATCCTCCTCCACCGCATTGCTACCAGTTTGGTTAGCCCAATCTATATGTAGATTAAAGTCGCCCATGATAACTGCTGTACCTTTATTGCACACATCCCTAATTTCTTCTTTGATGCTGTCCCCAACCTCACTACTACTATTTGGTGGCCTGTACACAACTCCCACTAGCGTTTTCTGCCCTTTGGTATTCTGCAGCTCCACCCATACCGATTCCACATCATCCAGGCTAATGTCCTTCCTTACTAGTGCATTAATTTCCTCTTTAACCAGCAACGCCACCCCGCCTCCTTTTCCTCTCTGCCTATCCTTCCTAAATGTTGAATACCCCTGGATGTTGAGTTCCCAGCCTTGGTCACCCTGGAGCCATGTCTCCGTGATGCCAGTTACATCATACCCGTTAACTGCTATCTGCGCAGTTAATTCATCCACCTTATTCAGAATACTCCTCGCATTGAGGCACAGAGCCTTTAGGCTTGTCTTTTTAACACACTTTGCCCCTTTAAAATTTTGCTGTAATGTGGCTCTTTTAATTTTTGCCTTGGGTTTCTCTGCCCTCCCCTTTTACTTTTCTTCTTTCTATCTTTTGCTTTTGCCCCCATTCTACTTCCCTCTGTCTCCCTGCATAGGTTCCCATCCCCCTGCCATATTAGTTTACTGCTCCCCAACAGCACTAACAAACACTCCCCCCTAGGACATTGGTTCCGGTCCTGCCCAGGTGCAGACCGTCCGGTTTGTACTGGTCCCACCTCCCCCAGAACCGGTTCCAATGTCCCAGGAATTTGAATCCCTCCCTTTTGCACCACTCCTCAAGCCACGTATTCATTTGAGCTATCCTGCGATTCCTATTCTGACTAGCACGTGGCACTGGTAGCAATCCTGAGAATACTACTTTTGAGGTCCTACTTTTTAATTTAGCTCCTAGCTCCCTAAATTCGTCTTGTAGGACCTCATCCCGTTTTTTGCCTGTATCGTTGGTACCAATGTGCACCACGACAACTGGCCATTTACACTCCCCCTTCAAAATGTCCTGCACTCGCTCCGAGATGATGAGACATTAAACTGAGGCCTCGTCTGCCTTCTCAGTTGGATGTAAAACAGCTTCATTTGATGAAGATTAGGGGAGTTCTCCCATGTCTATAATTCCTTCTTTGTGCCAATCGAGAAATGGGTAACTGGAATCTACCAGGACAATCATTTTGTTGTTCTTCCCCCTCTCTCTAATCTGATGCCCGATTTCTGTTCTATTTGCTGCTGCCAATTCAGAGCTCGGCAATACCCCACAGGACTGCTGCTGTGGGGGTCCCACAAGTCCCTCAGCTTAGTGAGCGGAGATCCTGTTTGAATGTCGACGGGCTATGCGACCAAGTGCAGCATCATGAGCCGAAGCCAATCTCGCCCTTATCCAATGAAGATTGCAGAAGGCGCTGGGTAGTGACTGGGAACGCGTACCCTGGCTGATTTCTGAAAGAACGACAGGATCACCCACCCCTTTTACAACCGCACCATTCACTTTACAGCCAATGAAGTAACTGTGAAGTGCAGTCACTGTTGTAATGTACGAAATGTTCTTAATGTCGGACTTAAACACCAGCTTCCCACCACACTTTATTTGGCGATGAATGTTACAACTGCCAAACTTTTTGTCTCAGTCAGGTGCCCCATAAAGAGGCCAAGTCATTCAATTGCGATACAATCGCTGCACTGGGAGTGTCGGCCTGGATAATGTGCTCCAGTCCCTGGTGCGACACATGAACCCACATCCTTCTGACTCGCAGGCCAATATTTATCCACAAAAACCGATGATCTGGGTCATTATCACATCACTGTTTGTGGGAGCTTGCTGTGCGCAAATTGGCTGCTGCATTTCCCACATTACAACAGGGACCATATAAGAACATAAGAAATAGGAGCAGTAGTTGGCCATTGGGCCCCTCGAGCCTGCTCCGCCATTCAATACGATCATGGCTGATCCGATCATGGACTCAGCTCCACTTCCCTGCCCACTCTCCATAACCCCTTATCACCTTATTGTTTAAGAAACTGTCTATTTCTGTCTTAAATATATTCAATGTCCCAGCTTCCACAGCTCTCTGAGGCAGCGAATTCCACAGATTTACAACCCTCTGAGAAAAGAAATTCCTCCTCATCTCAGTTTTAAATGGGCGGCCCCTTATTCTAAGACCATGCCCCCTAGTTCTAGTCTCCCCCATCAGTGGAAACATCCTCTCTGCATCCACCTTGTTGAGTCTCCTCATAATCTTATACGTTTCGATAAGATCACCTCTCATTCTTCTGAACTTCAATGAGTAGAGGCCCAACCTACTCAACCTTTCTTCATAAGTCAACCCCCTCATCCCCGGAATCAACTGAGTGAACCTTCTCTGAACTGCCTCCAAAGCAAGTATATCCTTTCATAAATATGGAAACCAAAACTGTACGCAGTCATCATCAGAGGCAGTCCCTCGGAATCGAGGAAGACTTGCTTCCACTCTTAAAATGAGTCCTTATGTGGCTGAACAGACCAATACGGGAACCACAGTCCCTGTCACAGGTGGGACAGACAGTGGTTGAGGGAAGGGGAGGGTGGGACTGGTTTGCCGCACGCTCCTTCCGCTGCCTGCGCTTGGTTTCTGCACGCTCTCGGCGACAAGACTCGAGGTGCTCAGCGCCCTCCCGGATGCACTTCCTCCACTTAGGGTGGACTGGTCTGTGGCCAGGGACTCCCAGGTGTCGGTGGGGATGTTGCACTTTATCAGGGAGGCTTTGAGGGTGTCCCTTGTAACGTTTCCTCTGCCCACCTTTGGCTCATTTGCCGTGAAGGAGTTCCGAGTAGAGCGCTTGCTTTGGGAGTCTCGTGTCTGGGGGACATGCGGACAATGTGGCCCTGCCCAGCGGAGCTGGTCGAGTGTGGTCAGTGCTTCGATGCTGGGGATGTTGGCCTGGTCGAGGACGCTAACGTTGGTGCGTCTGTCCTCCCAGGGGATTTGCAGGATCTTGCGGAGACAGCGTTGGTGATATTTCTCCAGCGACTTGAGGTGTCTACGACGACATGCAGGCCGTGATCCTTACCATTACAGACCCAATCCATGTACGCAGTACTCCAGGTGTGGCCTCACCAATACCCTGTAGTGTTGTAGCAGGACTGCTTTTATACTCTATCCCCCTTGCAATAAAGGCCAACATTCCATTGGCCTTCCTGACTACTTGTTGTTCCTGCATCACCGACCACACTCCAAAAGTACTTCATTGGCTGTGAAGCGCTTTGAGACATCTGGTGGTCGTGAAAGATGCTATATAAATGCAAGCCTTTCTTTCTTCGAAGGAAGATTGGAGGCATACTGCTGTATTCCTGCCCTGAGATAGATCCCCTCCCTCCCCCCAGGACCAATGCACCCCGCCTGCCACCTGTGTTTATACTGAGGGTGATGGGGAGACATTGGGTTCCCAGTGGAATTTCCTGGCAGACGATTCCCGCACTGCCGCTCCCTGGGCCTGCCCGGAGAAATATGGCAGGAGGCTCAGGAAAGTCCCAAGATCCTTTGAGCGGAGGTTGAGGGCCAGGTCGAGGTTTTTGATTCGCCCAATTCACTCACCCCCTTCGGAGTGGCGTCTCGAAATCCCATCCCACTGCGACTTTTTACAATTCGTTCCTGGGATGTGGGCGTCGCTGGCAAGGCCGGTATTTATTGCCCATTCCTAATCGCCCCTTGAGAAGGTGGTGGTGAGCCGCCTTCTTGAACCGCTGCAGTCCGTGTGGTGAAGGTGCTCCCACAGTGCTGTTAGGGAGGGAGTTCCAGGATTGTGACCCAGCGACAGTGAAGGAACGGCCGATATATTTCCAAGTCGGGATGGTGTGTGACTGGGAGGGGAACGTGGAGGGGGTGGTGTTCCCATACACCTGCTGCCCTTGTCCTTCTAGGTGGTAGAGGTCGCGGGTTTGGGAGGTGCTGCCGAAGAAGCCTTGGCGAGTTGCCGCAGTGCATCTTGTAGACGGTGCACACTGCAGCCAGGGGGCGCCGGTGGTGGAGTGAGTGAGTGTTGAAGGTGGTGGGTAACGTGTCGATCAAGCGGCTGCTTTGTCCTGGATGGTGTCGAGCTTCTCGAGTGTTGTTGGAGCTGTAACTCATCCAGGCAAATGGAGAGTGTTCCATCACACTCCTGACTCTTGTCTTGTAGATGGTGGAGAGGCTTTGGGGAGTCGGGAGGTGAGACACTCACCGCAGAATAGCCACTAACGTTTTATTCGAATTAACTGAATTTAAATTCCTCAGCTGCCGGGGTGCGATTTCAACTCTGGTCGGCAGATTAGCAGTTCAGCTCTCTGGATTCAACATCACCATCATCACAGGCCGTCCCTCGAACCAGGAGGACTTGCTTCCACACAAGTTCACAGATGAAGGACCCGATGTTCCAGTCCTGAACTCCAGGGGTGGAAGATGCCTGTGGGTGGATTGTTTTAACGTGGGGTGACCGTTGTACACCAGCCACCACACGGGCTTGACCGAGCGAGGTCTTGGTCCAGGGGCAAGGGTTAACCAGGACCTGCTCTCCTGCACGGACCCAGTGCACCCACATATCGCACAGTGTGGGCTGGGCCCGTGCTGCCCCTGGGCCCCGTACCCTCATTCACCGCACCTCCGCCCCGACCCCTCGTCGCTCCTCCGCCCCGACCCCTCGCCCCTCCTCCGCCCCGATCCCTCGCCGCTCCTCCGCCCCGATCCCTCGCCGCTCCTCCGCCCCGATCCCTCGCCGCTCCTCCGCCCCGATCCCTCGCCGCTCCTCCGCCCCGATCCCTCGCCTCTCCTCCGCCCCGACCTCTCGCCGCTCCTCCGCCCCGATCTCTCGCCGCTCCTCCGCTCCTCCGCCCCGATCTCTCGCCGCTCCTCCGCCCCGATCTCTCGCCGCTCCTCCGCTCCTCCGCCCCGATCTCTCGCCGCTCCTCCGCTCCTCCGCCCCGATCTCTCGGCGCTCCTCCGCCCCGATCTCTCGCCGCTCCTCCGCCCCGATCTCTCGCCGCTCCTCCGCCCCGATCTCTCGCCGCTCCTCCGCCCCCGATCTCTCGCCGCTCCTCCGCTCCTCCGCCCCGATCTCTCCCCGCTCCTCCGCCCCGATCTCTCCCCGCTCCTCCGCCCCCGATCTCTCGCCGCTCCTCCGCCCCGACCTCTCGCCGCTCCTCCGCCCCGATCTCTCGCCTCTCCTCCGCCCCGATCTCTCGCCGCTCCTCCGCTCCTCCGCCCCGATCTCTCGCCTCTCCTCCGCCCTGATCTCTAGCCGCTCCTCCGCCCCGATCTCTCGCCGCTCCTCCGCCCCGACCCCTCGCCGCTCCTCCTCCCCGATCCCTCGCCGCTCCTCCGCCCCGATCTCTCGCCGCTCCTCCGCCCTGATCTCTCGCCGCTCCTCCGCTCCTCCGCCCCGATCTCTCCCCGCTCCTCCGCCCCGATCTCTCGCCGCTCCTCCGCCCCGATCCCTCGCCGCTCCTCCGCCCCCGATCCCTTGACGCTCCTCCGCCCCGATCTCTCGATACTCCTCCGCCCCGATCCCTCGCCGCTCCTCCGCCCCGATCTCTCGCCGCTCCTCCGCCCCGATCTCTCGCCGCTCCTCCGCCCCGATCCCTCGCCGCTCCTCCGCCCCGACCCCTCGCCGCTCCTCCGCCCCGACCCCTCGCCGCTCCTCCGCCCCGATCCCTCGCCGCTCCTCCGCCCCGATCTCTCGCCGCTCCTCCGCCCCGATCCCTCGCCGCTCCTCCGCCCCCGATCTCTCGCCGCTCCTCCGCCCCGACCCCTCGCCGCTCCTCCGCCCCGATCTCTCCCCGCTCCTCCGCCCCCGATCTCTCGCCGCTCCTCCGCCCCCGATCCCTCGCCGCTCCTCCGCCCCCGATCTCTCGCCGCTCCTCCGCCCCGATCTCTCGCCGCTCCTCCGCCCCGATCTCTCGCCGCTCCTCCGCCCCGATCTCTCGCTGCTCCTCCGCCCCGATCTCTCGCCGCTCCTCCGCCCCCGATCTCACGCCGCTCCTCCGCCCCGATCTCTCGCCGCTCCTCCGCCCTGATCTCTCGCCGCTCCTCCGCCCCGATCTCTTGCCGCTCCTCCGCCCCGATCTCTCGCCGCTCCTCCGCCCCGACCTTCCCACTCCTCTGCACCTGAGCCCTGCCGATGTTCCTGCCCACGCTCCAAAACGGCAACCAGGGTTTTGATGACGTCACCCAGTCGCCCATCTCAAAAATCGTCGCAAACTTGGAGCAGCTGGCGCTGGAGGTTGAAGTGGTAACCCGCTCCAGCTCTTTTATAGCCCAACCTGCGGAGCTGTTCTCTCTCAGGTCGTCCCAGGCCCGCCTCCGGATTACTAACCCAGTAACATAAACACTATGCTACCGTAACCCATGTCTTCCAGTAGACTGCTGTTCTTTAAGGAACATTGTCCCAGACAAGTTCTCTCCAGACGCCCTCAGCCGTCACCATCATTATGATTTAATAAGCAATAGTTAGTAAGTACTGGCACCACGCAGTTTTCCGTGAGATGTCGTTCAGGCAGGCCGTGAGCAACCTGGACATGTGACAGGGTGGGAGTGACACATGAGAACATCACTGTGGTGTCCCAGCACCGTACTACAAACTCACACGTGACCTTAACCTTTATTCCCCAGGACCAAGGAGTGCTGACCCTGGGTGGGACCTCCCCTTTTATACCTGGAAACCCAGGTGAGGAGTGTCTCCCACAAGTTCGCCCCCTGTGGTCAGGGTGTGCATTTCTAGGGTATAAGTACAGTGTACAGGAGTTGCATGAAGGTTCCCGTTACATGAAGATTACCGTTGCATGATGGTTACATACATGACATCACCTCCCCCCTTAAGTCTTTTTGTGTCAAAGGTTAAGTCTTTCAGGTGGTCAACGCTCTCGCGTGGAGCGCCGCAGTTGTGGCTCTGGTTGCTGAGCCTCGGCACGCGTCTCTGTCACTTGAGGTGGCTCCGGCCTGTCCGGGCTGGCCGCAGGGACTGTGCATGCTGAGGGCTGTCTTTGTTGCTCGTCCACTGGTATGCTCTTCTTCAGGTCCCTCCGTGTCTATGCTGAACCTTTTCTTTACTTGGTCCAAGTGTTTGCGGCATATCTGCCCATTGTGTAGTCTGACCGCTATGACCCTATTCCCTTTTTTGCCAATTACTGCGCCCTCCAGCCACTTGGGTTCCAAAGCATGGTTGAGAACAAATACCGGGTCATCTATTTCTATACACCTCCCCCTTGAGTTTTGATCATGGAGCTCGGTTTGGGACTGGCGCTTGCCCTCAACAATGCCTGCCAGGGCTGGGTGAATGAGGGACAGCCGCGTTTTAAGCGTGCGTTTCATGCCGCGAGCGAGTGCGGCCGGGATCTGTCGGCCAGCAGGAGGCACAATAGGCGGCACTGAAGGGAGGGTCCTTGGATGTGTAGCATGCCCTGTTTTATGACTTGGACCGCACGTTCCGCCTGACCATTGGAAGCCGGCTTGAACGGCGCTGTCCGGACGTGTTTGATATCTTTGCCCGACATAAACTCCTGGAATTCATGGCTGGTGAAACACGGGCCATTGTCGCTGACCAGGATATCCGGCAAGCTGTGGGTCGCGAAAACCGTACGCAGACTCTCCACGGTGATGGATGTCGTGCACGAGTTCAATATGATGCACTCGATCCACTTCGAGTACGCATCGACAACGATCAGGAATATTTTTCCCATGAACGGGCCCGCATAGTCTACATGAATACGTGACCATGGCCTGGTGGGCCAGGGCCACAGGCTGAGTGGGGCCTCCCTGGGGGCATTGCCCAGCTGGGCACATGTCGTGCACCTGCGAACCCAGTGTTCCAGGTCTGAGTCAATCCCCGGCCACCACACATGTGACCGGGCAATGGCCTTCATTAACACGATGCCAGGCTGCTCGCTGTGGAGTTCCCTGATGAATGCTTCCCTTCCTTTCTGGGGCATGACTACCCGGCTGCCCCATAACAGGCAGTCGGCTTGGATGGAGAGCTCATCCATCCGTCTCTGAAACGGTCTGACCTCCTCGGGGCACGCCCTGTGTGCGGGCGCCCAGTCCCCAGTCAGGACACATTTCTTAATCATGGATTGGCGGGGGTCTCTGTTGGTCCAGAGTTTGATCTGGCGGGCTGTGATGGGGGAGCCTGCGGTGTCAAAAGCCTCAACGGCCATGACCATCTCGGCGCTCTGCTCCGACGACCCCTCTGTGGCGGCCAGTGGGAGCTTGCTGAGCGCGTCAGCGCAATTTCCGGTGCCTGGCCGGTGCCGTATGGCGTAGTCATACGCAGCCAGTGTGAAGGCCCATCGCTGTATGCGAGCTGACGCATTGGCATTGACAGCCTTGCTGTCGGACAACAGGGATGTTAACGGCTTGTGGTCCATTTCTAGCTCGAACCGTCTACCGAAAAGGTACTGGTGCATCTTATTCACACCGTACCCACACGCGAGTGCCTCCTTTTCAACCGCGCCGTATCCACGCTCTGCCTGGGAGAGCGACCTGGAGACGTAAGCCACCGGTTGGAGTCGGCCGTCATCGTTACCCTGCTGCAACACACACCCAACCCCGTAGGATGATGCATCGCACATTAAAACCAGTTTTTTACAAGGGTCATACAAAGTCAACAGTTTGTTGGAACTCAGCAGGTTCCTCGCCTTATTGAAAGCCCGTTCTTGACAGTCCCCCCAAAGCCATTCACAACCTTTGCGCAGGAGCATGTGTAACGGCTCCAACAATGTGCTTAAGTTCGGCAGAAAGTTCCCGAAATAGTTCAAAAGTCCCAGGAACGATCGCAACTCCGACGTGTTGCCGGGCCTGGGTGCCCGGCGGATCGCCTCCGTTTTTGATTCAGTGGGCCGGATCCCATCTGCGGCAACCCTCCTGCCCAAAAACTCGACCTCTGGGGCCAAAAACACACACTTGGCCTTTTTCAGCCGCAAGCCTACCCGGTCCAGTCGGCGTAGCACCTCCTCCAGGTTGTGGAGGTGTTCCTCGGTGTCTCGACCCGTTACAAGGATGCCGTCCTGGAAAACGATTGTTCCAGCGATGGATCTGAGCAGGCTTTCCATGTTCCGCTGAAAGATAGTCACTGCCGAACGAATGCCAAACGGACACCTGTTGTAGATAAATAATCCCTTGTGCGTCGTGATGGTGGACAGAAGCTTGGATTGTTCAGCCAGTTCCTGAGTCATGTAGGCCAAAGCGAGGTCCAACTTCGTGAACAGCTTGCTACCTGCCAGCGTGGCAAAAAGGTCCTCCGCTCTCGGGAGCGGGTATCGGTCTTGCAGCGACACTCAGTTGATGGTGGCTTTGTAGTCGCCACAAATCCTGACCGAGCCATCTGCTTTAAGGACGGGAACGATGGGACTTGCCCAGTCGCTGAATTCAACGGCTGAAATTATGCCCTCTCTGAGCAGCCTGTCCAATTCACTTTCAATTTTCTCACGCATCACGTGCGGCACCGCTCTGGCTTTGTGGTGCACTGGCCTGGCGTCCGGGGTGATGTGTATCACTACTTTGGTGCCCTTGAACGTTTCGACACCAGGTTGAAACAGTGACCCGAATTTTTGTAGGACCTGTGAGCATGAACTTCGCTCCACAGATGAAATGGCGTGCACATCCCCCCATTTCCAATTCATCTCAGCTAGCCAACTCCTCCCCAAGAGTGCGGGGCCATTTCCCGGGGCGATCCAGAGTGGCAGCTGGTTCTGTGATCCATTATGTGTTATCACCAAGTTTGCACTGCCCAGCACTGGGAATGATCTCTTTGGTGTACGTCTGTAGCTGCGTGTCAATGCGTTCCAGTTTGGGCCTGCTAGCTCTGTGTGACCATAGTCTCTCAAATTGTTGGGCGCTCATAAGTGACTGGCTGGCTCCTATGTCCAGCTCCATGCGCACCGGGATGCCATTCAATAAAACTTTCACATCATGGGTGGCATTTTAGTGTATGAGCTGTGGACATCAGCCACATGAACCCGCTGAACTTCAGCATCCATGGCTTTTCCCCAGGCATCATCCTGCATTGCAGACCTCTCGTCTGGTTCCTCTGTCTCGCAGATTAGCCTCACTACTGCCTTTTTGCTCATCCTGGCCAAGTGTCCACTGACGTTACAAATCCTACAGGTATATTACGTAAGAACATAAGAATTAGGAACAGATGTAGGCCATCTAGCCCCTCGAGCCTGCTCCGCCATTCAACAAGATCATGGCTGATCTGGCCGTGGACTCAGCTCCACTTACCCGCCCGCTCCCCATAACCCTTAATTCCCTTATTGGTTAAAAATCTATCTATATTGCTGAAACTTGCAGCTTTTCGCAGTATGTCTACCCCGCACCTCCAGCATGAGCTGAGACTGTTGTTAACAAAAGTACTGTTACCAGGCATTCCTCTCTGATTGCTCATTTGGCTGTTTCTAAGCACTCTGATGGTGGGTGTTGATGGTCCCATCGCGGGACGCATTGTTCCTCGAGATGGCGTGAATTGCCGATCCCCTTTCCGTTGTCCCTGTTGCGGGCCCACCCTAGAGTCTGTTGCTGCCTGGGCGGTTTCGAAATGCCCTTGCCTGCCTGCGGTGTCCCGAGCCGCATTCACCATGTTAACTCCCTGGTCCATCGCCGCGTTGGGACCAGGGCTGCGTGCGTAAATTAGCTTGGTCTCCTCTTCCCCTGCCATAAAGGTCTGAGCTATCAACGCCGCCCCTTCTAAAGTCAAGTCCTTGGTCTCGATGAGCTTCCTGAAAATCCCGGCATGATTAATGCCCTCAATGAAAAAGTCCCTTAACATCTCCCCCCTGCAGGCATCTGTGAACTTACAGAGACTAGCCAAGCCCCGCAGGTCCGCAAGGAAGTCCGAGATGTATTGACCCTCCCGATGCCGGTGTGTGTAGAACCAGTGTCGTGCCATGTGTACGCTACTCGCCGGCTTAAGATGCTCACTGATCAGCTGGCTGAGCTCTTCAAAGGACTTGTCCGCTGGCTTTTAGGGTGTGAGCAGGTCTTTCATCAGCGCATGCGTCTGAGGTCCACAGCTGGTCAGTAGATGCGCCCTCCGCTTGTCAGCCGCTGTCGCTCCCAGCCAGTCCTTCGTGACAAAGCTCTGCTGGAGTCTTTCCACGAAGTCATCCCAGTCCTCACTCACACAGTAATGTTCCTCTGTGCTACCGGTGGCCATCCTCGCGGTTCGGTGATTCCCGTTTCTCGTCGCCAAATGTGGTGTCTCTGCACCGTAGTACAAACTCACTCGAGGCATGTACTGCAGACACAGTCACTACATGACTTTACCTTTATTCCCAGGACCAAGGAGTGCTGACCCTGGGTGGGACCTCCCCTTTTATACCTGGAAACCTGGGGGGAGTGTCTCCCGCAAGTTCACCCCCTGTGGTCAGGGTGTGCATTTCTAGGGTACAGGAGTTGCATGAAGGTTACAGTTACATGAAGGTTACCATTGCATGATGGTTACATACATGACAGTCACCATCAGGAACACCCCTCCCCTCCCCCTCCCCCTCCCCACTGAGCTGTTGTGATGCCCCAGGTTACTGAGACAAGCCCGAGGCTGGGTTGGGTTCACCCTCTGTAATGTACGCACCTGTGAGGATGGTCACAGGTTTATGGAGCTGTTGTGCATTTTCTGCGGCCTGGAGGAGTCCGTGTTCCACGTGTATGTTCAGTGTGTGAGGTTGCAGCCCCCTCTTCCATTATTTGAAGGGTCTGCTCCTTAATTTCTGGTTGCACTTCAGTCCCACACTCCTGATCTTTGGGCACCCTGTGCAGGGGGGAGCGGGCAGGTCGGAGGGCCTCCTCGTGGGCCTGCTCCTGGGCACGGCCAAGGGGGCCATCAGCCGGTCCAGGCAGCGGGCGGTCGAGGGGGTCATTCAGCCCGACTGCCTGCCTCTCTTCCGCGGTTACATCCGAGCCAGGGCGTGCCTGGAGATGGAGCACGCGGTGTCCACCGGTACGCTCGCGGCCTTCCATGAGAGGTGGGCACCGGAGGGACTGGAGTGCATCCTTCTTCTTAGGTGGTCCCTCGAAGCGAGGATAACTTGCTTCCACACCAAAAAAGGATGAGTTCCCAGGTGTTTTAATGAAGGACCTGATATTCCGGATCCCGAACTACATCCTGAAGGGTGGAAGCTGCCTGTGGGTGGATTGTTTTAACGTGGGGTGGCCGTTGCACACCAGCCACCACACGGGCTTGACAGAGCGAGGTCTTGGTCCAGGGGCAAGGGTTAACCAGGACGACTGGAGACCAGCTCTGCTGCATGGACCTAGTGCGCTCACATATCGCACAGTGTGGGCTGGGCCCGTGCTGCCCCTGGGCCCTCGGCTCTTCTGGGCCCCGAACTCACGCCTCTCCCGGGCCCCAATCACGTCCCTCTACAATCTCTCGCCGCTCCTTCGCTCCGACCATTATCACCCCGAGGAACACAATTTGAATTGAATTCGATTTGTCAAGGTACCCTTTAATGTTTGTTGGTTAATTTGTGGGTTTTGTGCCCTTACAAAAGGGGGGCACTTGAATTAACATTCTACCAAAATAGTTGTCGAGCTGTTGAGTTGGGAGTGGCTGAGCCAGTCACGTGATGTTCACAAGACTCAATAAAACCCCAGCCAGTTGGGTTCGGGGCATCCACGATGGGGCAGGTGGTTGTGAGCCCGTTGGATGAACCGGTAATGTGTCGTGTGATTGTTAAACCTTTGTTACTGAACCAACTTGTTCTTAATAGCAACGTGTTGCCATGAATTCTTAACCCATGAAGCAAATACAATACACCCTTGAGGCTTATTCCCACACCCTGTTCTTGTGTAACACCAACCTGACAGACTCCTGCCAACTGCAAGGTTTATAAACAACAGCTTGTCTTTATCGAGCACCCTTAAGGTGCTCCACCGTCAGAAATAAAAGAGCTACTGGGTGGGTGGGAGGGGGGGATTTACCAAATGCTTGGCCAAAGAGAGGGGTTTTAAGGAGGGGTATTCAAGGAAGAGAGAGGCAGAGAGGTTTGGGGTGGAAGGAGAATTCCAGAGTTTAGGGCCCAGACGGCTGAAGAAGGGTCACCATCTCTGATTGGACGGATGCCCGGAGGGTTCATCACATGACCTCCCATCTCCAACTGCCCCGCCCCCACTCTCCCGCCATTGGTCGGCAGACATCGTCATCCTCGCGGAGCCCCGCCCCCACTCTCCCGCCATTGGTCGCCTGACATCTTCATCTTTGTGGAACCCCGCCCCCGCTCTCCCGCCATTGGTTGGCCAACAGGTCCATCTTCACAGAGCTCCGCCTTCCCATGCCCAATTGAAAAGCAGTCCTTTACCTGATTGGATGATTCTCAACCATTGGTCAAGTACCCTTTTGCCCACATCCAATATTTCTGTCACTAATAAACAGAAGGTTTCAAAGTAAATTATATAAGAACTTAAGAAATAGGAGCAGGAGTGGGCCATATGGCCCCTCGAGCCTGCTCCGCCATTTAATACCATCATGGCTGATCCGATCATGGACTCAGCTCCACTTCCCTGCCCGCTCCCTTATCGGTTAAGAAACTGTCTATTTCTGTCTTAAATTTATTCAATGTCCCAGCTTCCACAGCTCTCTGGGGCAGAGAATTCCACAGATTTACAACCCTCTGAGAGAAGAAATTCCTCCTCATCTCAGTTTTAAATGGGCGGCCCCTTATTCTGAGACTATGGGCTAGATTTTACACTTTTGTGCAGATCGCCCAAAACTAGGCGTTATTTCCGGCGTGGGCGGTAAATATGGGTTTTCAGATCGCCGGCCTGTCGCCCACTTTCAAACCCCCTAGTTTCCACTTTATAAAATGACGGTTACCGCGAGCGATCTGAAATGGGCGGTAGCGTTAAATCTCTCTGACCTTCTGCCGTAAAGTGTCGCTATCCTTAGCAACAGCATGGCAACTCTTGATTCCTGTGATTCAGGAGGTCAAGGGTCATCATGACATGCACACAAGAGGAGACAGAGAGAGAGGGAGTGAAGGTGTGTGTGGGTGTGGTGTGGCTGCTTTAGGAGGAAGGAAGGAGAGTTTCGAGTTTTATAGCAAATTATGCCAAAAAAACTTAGCCAGATATTTGCCTGAATTTGGTGCCTATAATGGAGGGAGAGGAGGAGGTGACACAGTACGCTGTGGAGACTGATGCTGGCGAGAGCAGTGAGGTGGGAGAGGAGCACATTGGAGGACGTAAAAGAGTGAGTTGGTTCTCAGATGAGGCAAATGCCTCCCTCCTGCAGGAGGTTGAGTCACGCTGGGGTGATTTGACACAGGGAGGGTGTGAGAAGCCCACCCCAAAGGCCTACCAGAAGATATGGGCCGAGATAGCAGAGGTGGTCTCGTCGGTGACCAGCGAGGTGCGTGAGAGCAACAGTGCCGCAAGCGATGGAACGACCTTGTGGGATCTGCAAGAGTAAGTATTACGTTTATTTACATGTACTTATGTATTTATATAATTTGATTTGTAAGAGTCATGAGTGACTATCAGCAGATGTGAGGTCTTGCACTTTTACTGGGAATGTTTTACTCAAAGCCTGTGGTCACGGTGCACGTCTTTAGGTAAAGAATGATAATTATCATAATAACATGATTACCTCTGTGGGTTATATGTTGTATCAGTCCCTGTGACAGTACCTAGCAATGATATCAAGCAATGATCTCATGCCATGTCGTCCTGTCACCTTTTACAGAAGACGCTATCGACGATGAGGTCCGTGCAGAGACGAACGGGTGGGGGGCCACCAGTTCCCAGCGACATCGCTGAGATGGAGGAGCGGGTGCTCGCACTCGTGGGGAAGCACACCCCGGACAGCCACGGACGTATCTGCAGTGCCTAAACTAATGCCACGTGAGTAAAGCTTACACCATTGCGTGATGTAAAGTCAATAGAGGCCACACCCACTCATATCCGAACAATCATTTATGATAGATGATTTCTAAAACTGTCCTATAAATAATGCTGGCCTAATGAAAATCATTGCAATGCACAATGTGTTGATGGTGATGAAATGTGATGTCTGCGATGATCTTGATAGCGGTGGTGCTTTTGTCGAGCATATGCTGTGTGTAGCGCTGGACTCACCTTGTCACCCTAGCTCCCCTGCTCCTCTAACAACCTCATTTGTGTTTTGCAGCTCAGCCAGCAGCGCGGCCCCAGGCAAGACCACAGGGGCCAGAAGGTGGGGGCGCGGGTCCCGACTCTCCGGACAATCCTACATGTGGTGAGGAGCTCCGATTCTCGCCCGTCAATCCTCTGGGTCTGTTCTCTATGGATGAGAGCCCGGACTTCGAGGAACCTGCATCACCACGCTCCAGAAGCCATTCCACCCCAAGACAATCTAGTGGTCCTCCGGTCATTCCCGCCTCCACTCTGGAGGTACCGGGCCCAAGCACCTCTCCACATAGGTCACCAGATCCTACAGACATTGGGGGGCATATCCCAACAGCTGGCCACTGTCATATATGTAAACCTGTAAATACCATGTCTAACCACCAGAGGGCTTATCCCCTGGAGTCCCAAGGGATCCCACAATGCCTTGGGAGCACCTGTATTTAAGGAGGCCTCACAGGCTGGAGAGACACACTGAGCTCTGTAATAAAGGACTATGGTCACACTTACTTTGAGCTTGCAGTATCTAGTCTGACTCTTGATTCGAGACATAACAACTGGCGACGAGATACAGATGATGAACCCCACCGCAACAATGCAGAGAACCGTGGGCATCCTGGAGAAATTTTCAGAAGGAGATGATTGGGAAACCTTCGTGGAGCGACTTGACCAATACTTCGTGGCCAATGAGCTGGAAGGAGAAGGGAAGACTGCCAAACGAAGGGCGATTCTCCTCACCGTTTGCGGGGCACCAACGTATGGACTCATGAAAAACCTGCTCGCTCCAGCAAAACCCACAGACAAGTCGTACGATGAGTTATGCACACTGCTCCGGGAGCATCTAAACCCAAAGGAAGGCATTCTGATGGCAAGGTATCGGTTCTACACGTACAAGAGGTCTGAAGGCCAGGAAGTGGCGAGCTATGTCGCTGAGCTAAGGCGCCTTGCGGAACATTGCGAATTTGAAGGACACTTGGAGCACATGCTCAGGGACTTCTTTGTACTTGGCATTGACCATGAAGCAATACTTCGCAAACTTTTGACTGTAGAGACCCTAAACTTGAGTAAAGCCATAGTGATAGCCCAGGCGTTTATCTCCACTAGTGACAATACCAAACAAATGTCTCAGCACACTAGTGCTGCTGCAATGACTGTGAACAAAGTAATGTTGTTTTCGAATCGAAATGTACATGGCAGGACTTAAACACCTGTAGCTGCACGTCTGCAGATGACTCAGAGTCAGGGGGAAATAGAGTACGAGAGGAAGCTTGCTGGGAACATATAAACTGACTGCAAAAGCTTCTATAGATATGTGAAGAGAAAAAGATTAGTGAAGACAAACGTAGGCCCTTGCAGTCAGAATCAGGTGAATTTATAATGGAAAACAAATAAATGGCACACCAGTTGAACAAATACTTTGGTTCTGTCTTCATGAAGGAAGACACAAATAACCTTCCGGAAATACAAGGGGACCGAGGGTCTAGTGAGAAGGAGGAACTGAAGAAAATCATTATTAGGCGGGAAATTGTGTTAGAGAAATTGATGGGATTGAAGGCCAACAAATCCCCGGGGCCTGATAGTCTGCATCCCAGCATACTTAAGGAAGTGGCCCTAGAAATAGTGAATGCATTGGTGATCATTTTCCAACAGTCTATTGACTGGATTAGTTCCTATGGACTGGAGGGTAGCTAATGTAACACCACTTTTTAAAAAAGGAGGGAGCGAGAAAACGAGTAATTATAGACCGGTTAGCCTGACATCGATGGTGGGGAAAATATTGGAATCAATTTATTAAAGATGTCATAGCAGCGCATTTGGAAAGCAGTGACAGGATCGATCCAAGTCAGCATGGATTTATGAAAGGGAAATCATGCTTGACAAATCTTCTGGAATTTTTTGAGGATGTAACTGGTAGAGTGGACAAGGGAGAACCAGTGGATGTGGTGTATTTGGACTTTCCAAAGGCTTTTGACAAGGTCCCACACAAGAGATTGGTGTGCAAAATCAAAGCACATGGTATTGGGTGTAATGTACTGATGTGGATAGAGAACTGGTTGGCAGACAGGAAGCAGAGAGTCGGGATAAACGGGTCCTTTTCAGAATGGCAGGCAGTGACTAGTGGGGTGCCGCAGGGCTCAGTGCTGGGACCCCAGCTCTTTACAATATACATTAATGATTTAGATGAAGGAATTGAGTGTAATATCTCCAAGTTTGCAGATGACACTAAGCTGGGTGGCGGTGTGAGCTGTGAGGAGGACGCTAAAAGGCTGCAGGGTGACTTGGACAGGTTAGGTGAGTGGGCAAATGCATGGCAGATGCAGTATAATGTGGATAAATGTGAGGTTATCCACTTTGTTGGCAAAAACACGAAGGCAAAATATTATCTGAATGGCGGCAGATTAGGAAAAGGGGAGGTGCAACGAGACCTGGGTGTCATGGTACATCAGTCATTGAAAGTTGGCATGCAGGTACAGCAGGCGGTGAAGAAGGCAAATGGCATGTTGGCCTTCATAGCGAGGGGATTTGAGTATAGGAGCAGGGAGGTCTTGCTGCAGTTGTACAGGGCCTTTGTGAGGCCTCACCTGGAATATTGTGTACAGTTTTGGTCTCCTAATCTGAGGAAGGACATTCTTACTATTGAGGGAGTGCAGCGAAGGTTCACCAGACTGATTCCTGGGATGTCAGGACAGACATATGAGGAGAGACTGGATCGACTGGGCTTACATTCACTGGAGTTTAGAAGAATGAGAGGGGATCTCATAGAAACATATAAAATTCTGACTGGACTGGACAGGTTGGATGCGGGCAGAATGTTCCCGATGTTGGGGAAGTCCAGAACCAGGGGACACAGTCTAAGGATAAGGAATAAGCCATTTAGGACTGAGATGAGGAGAAACTTCTTCACTCAGAGAGTGGTGAACCTGTGGAATTCCCTGCCGCAGAGAGTTGTTGATGCCAGTTCATTGGATATATTCAAGAGGGAGTTAGATGTGGCCCTTATGGCTAAAGGGATCAAGCGGTATGGAGAGAAAGCAGGAAAGACATACTGAATGAATGAGCAGCCGTGATATTGAATGGTGTTACAGGCTCGAAGGGCCAAATGGCCTACTACTGCACCTATTTTCTATGTTCCCAGTTAAGCAATGCACCTTGAGAGGCGCCACTAAGTTTATGGTCCTGGTACTCCAAACTGTGGTCTAGGGTCCATGTCAACTATGCAGGCCCATTCTTGGGAAAAATGTTTTTAGTGGTTGTTGATGCGTACTCCAAGTGGATTGAATGTGTGATGATGTCGGCAAGCATGTCCGCTGCCACCGTTGAAAGCCTGCAGGCCATATTTGCCACGCACGGCCTGCCTGATGTCCTTGTAAGTGACAATGGGCCGTGTTTTACCAGTAGTTCATGACCCGCAATGGGATCAAGCATGTCACATCTGCCCTGTTTAAACCAACATCCAATGGTCAGGCAGAACGAGCAGTTCAAACAATCAAGCAGAGCTTGAAAAGGGTAACTGAAGGCTCACTGCAGACTCGCTTATCCCGAGTCCTGCTTAGTTACTGCACAAGACCCCACTCGCTCACTGGGGTCCCTCCCGCTAAACTGCTCATGAAAAGGGCACTTAAGACAAGGCTCTCGTTAGTCCACCCTGATCTACACGAACTGGTAGAGAGCAGGCGGCTTCAACAGAATACATATCATGATCGCGCAAATGTGTCACGCAAAATTGAAGTAAATGATCCTGTATTTGTGTTGAACTATGGACAAGGTCCCAAGTGGATTGCTGGCACTGTTTTGGTCAAAGAGAGGAGTAGGGTGTTTATGGTCAAACTCGCAAATGGACTCACCTGCAGAAAACACTTGGACCAAACCAAACTCAGATTTACGGACTATCCAGAACAACCCACAATAGACTCTACCTTGTTCGACCCTCCAACACACACACACACACACACAAGTGGCAACCGACCCAGTGGTTGACCACGAAGCAGAATCCATCACCCGCAGCAGCCCAGCAGGACTCACCAGCCCCAGCAGTCCAGCAAGGCCAGCTGCGCAGCAGCCCAGCGAAGGCCCAACAAACGACTCACCAACACCAGCATTTGCACCGAGATGATCAACCAGGGAAAGGAAGGCCCCAGATCGACTCACATTGTAAATAGTTACATTATTGACTTTGCGAGAGGGGCCGGGGGGGGGGGGGAGTGTTGTTATGTATGTAAACCTGTAAATACCATGTCTAACCACCAGAGGGCTTATCCCCTGGAGTCCCAAGGGATCCCACAATCTCTTGGGAGCACCTGTATATAAGGAGGCTGGAGAGGCACTCTGAGATCTGTAATAAAGGACTACGGTCACACTTACCTTAAGCTTACTCTTGATTCAAGACATAACAGCCACCATCTCCGGCACCATGACGGAGTACATGGATGGCAGAGGCCCTGGAGGTGGTAGCCAGGAACACTCACGGCACAGGCCTCCCTGGAGCGCGACACACCACCCCTAGGTTCCACACCACCACTGCCAACAACACATGAGAGGCAGGAGCAAGATCCTGCTTCTGGATCAGAGAATGTTGTCCCCTCGGCACCCCCCGGTCCCGTACCCGTTCAACGACCTCCTCTGCCTTCATCCCTCCCAATGAGGCACCGCCTGAGGAGCTCCTCGGCCAGGCGCCATGGAGCGAGGAGGGTAAGGGGTAGAGGTGGGGAGAAGGGGAGGGGGGAAGGAAAGTGAGGGGCATGTCCGCAGGTGATGGGGTGTTATATCTCCAGCTGGGTGGATGCAATTTGCTGCAATGTATGGGGCGAAGGGGCCACCCTGTTGCTTTGCCTTTGTATTCTGTGTTGCTGGACATGTTGAACATCTGATTGATGTCAATGGTGGAAAAAGTGGGGTGTGGGCGGGGGTGGGGCGTTTTTTATAGATATACTTATGATTTCAGACCAATGGTCGTATTAAATGTTTTTTATTCAACATAACCTTGTTGCGCATTGTCTCAGATAGCTGGACCGTTATACACTGGTGATTCCTTAACATGAAAGGGTTAAATAAAACTTAACTTCAATCATTGTAAACTTTAACTGGCACCAAGGTGATGGGCACCATTGATGTCTGAGCTGCTCACACAGCAGTGTGTCAGCGTTGTCACTCACAGCAATGTTTTCAGGCAAATCGCTCAGATATCAGCTCCTCATGTAAGAGTCTTGCAGCTATGTAGCCACCACAGGCCCTTTCCTGTGGTCTGGAGGTGGGTGTGGGCATATTGCATAGCCAGCCTGATTGTCTGGCCCTCGGTCAGCGTCCAGCCCCTCGTCCTCCTCTTCCTCTCTCTCCTCAGGTGGACCATTGGTCCCTTCTGGCAATTCTTGGCCGCTCCTGATAGCCAGGTTGTGCAACATGGAGCACACCACCACGAATTGAGCTACTTGCTCAGGGTTGTATTGTAGCTCCCCTCCCGAGTGGTCCAGGCATCTGAAGCGCTGCTTAAACACACTAATTGTTTTGTGGACCACATTGCGTGTGTCTCTGTGACTCTGGTTGTATCGCTTCTCGGCCTCGGTGTGGGTGTAACGCAGGGGGGTCATCAGCCAGGTGGCGAGGCCGTATCGGTCATCACCAAGCATCCAGCATTGTCCTTGTGGCTGATTCTTAAACATGTCAGAGACAGCGCTCTCACGCAGGATGTGAGCCTGATCGAAGCTGCCCCGACATGTGGCATTCACGGCCAGTATGATCTGGTTGTGGTCGACAACTAATTGGACCTTCAGGGAGTGAAATCCTTTTCTGTTGCGAGAAAGCTCTGGGTCCTGAGAAGGTGCCCGCATGGCGATGTGAGTGCACTGTATTGCTCCCTGCACCCTGGGGAACTGAGCAATACGGTAAAATGCTCCAGCCCTGTCAGTCTGAGCCTCCGTGGTCATGGGGAAGCTGATAAAGTCCATCCTAAGCACGTACAGGGCCTCCGTGACCTGTCTAATGCAACGATGGGTGGCATGGTGATACAGAGGGGAAATCTCGACCGTGGAGGCCCGAAAGGAACTGGACGCCTAGAACGATAGCGCCGCGGTGACCTTGACCTCGACCGACACTGATGTCCTGCAGATCTGCCCTGATGAGTTGACGTATCTCACTGATAACCACTTTGTGGAAGCACAGTCTCCGAAGGCAGGCGTTCTCGGATAAGTCAAAGTCCGACCGCTTCTCCCTGTAAGTGCGGGGTGTGTATGGTCTGGGCCTCCTCATCAGTCTGGCACGTCTTAGATTGGGCACATAATGCTGTGGATTTGCACGTTGCAGCATCTGCGTTGTAATCGCTACAGGCTGAGAAATGGCTGGCCCCATTGCAATAAAAGTATAATGCCGATTGTTCACAAGCAATAAACTTCCCCACTAAGACACCTTCAGTAAAACTCAATCGTCCACAGTATGAAAATATGTCTGTTGAGATGGTCACATCAACTGAGAAAAGCTCCAGAGTCAATCCAAACTCCCCCGAAGTTGAAGCAACCTTTTGAATGAAGCGATCTGCGATTTTAAAAATGGTGCCCATATCGCTGTGATTGATTCAGAACAGGTCAGCTTTTTCTGGGCGGTGTTTTGGGCGAGCGATATTGTGGGCGAGATGTATGCGAGGTGGTGAAAGTGACACCGGGCGATATACTGGCAGTTAGTTTCGGCAAATGTGATCTTTACGACACAAAAAACAGTGGGCGGTCGGTATTATTGAATCTCGGCGTTAATTACGTGCGGAAAGTAATGCTGGGTGATATTAAGGGTGTTGGGTTTGCCCATTCTGATATTCCGCCCCAAAAAAGTGGGCGGGCGGTATTATTTTTTCCCGGCATTACGCACATTGGGAAAGTAACGCTCGGTGAGAAATGCCCGTCAGTTTCCATTTTGTGGCTAAATGGGCGATATCTGGGCGTTATACCTCATTTCAGCGGTAAAATGGACAATAAGTGGGTGATATACATGGCAAAAATAATGGAAATTCTAGCCCTATGCCCCTAGTTCTAGTCTCCCCCATCAGTGGAAACATCCTCTCTGCATCCACCTTGTCAAGCCCCCTCATAATCTTATACGTTTCGATAAGACCACCTCTCATTCTTCTGAATTCCAATGAGTAGAGGCCCAACCTCCTCAACCTTTCCTCATAAGTCAACCCCCTCATCCCCTGCTGGGGATGTTGGCCTGGTCGAGGACGTTGGTGCGTCTGTCCTCCCAGGGGATTTGCGGGATCTTGCGGAGACATCGTCGGTGGTATTTCTCCAGCGAAAGGAGGGGGAAGGGGAGGGGGAGGGGGAGGAGGGGGAGGGGGAAGGTGAGGGGGAGGGGGAAGGGGAGGGGGAGCGGGAGGAGGGGAAGGGGAGGGGGAAGAGGAGGGGGAGGGAAGGTGAGGGGGAGGAGGGGGAAGGGGAGGGGGAGCGGGAGGAGGGGGAAGGGGAGGGGGAGGAGGGGTAAGGGGAGGGGGAGCGGGAGGAGGGGGCGGAGGTGGAGGGGTGGGGGAGGAGGGGAAAGGGGAGGGGTAGAGGGAGGTGGAGCAGGAGGAGGGGATGGGGAGGAAGGGGAGGAGAGGAGAAGGGTGAAGGGAGGAGGTGGGGAGGGGGGGAGGGTGAAGGGGAGGAGGGAGGGGGAGGGGAGGGGGAGGGTGAGGAGGGAGGGGGAGGGTGAGGGGGGAGGGAGGCGAAGGGGGAGGAGGGAGGGGGGAGGGTGAGGAGGGAAGGGTGAGGGGG